>NC_056435.1:1191668-1221668 GCF_018296145.1 Oncorhynchus tshawytscha
ATGTTCAATTGTATTCTTCATACTATAAAATAATGCCACAGAATTCTAAGCACATCTTAACTGGTGTAGCCCACAGCCATTTGGCATAGCCAGATCAGGGCCTAACACAAGGACAACTCAAGAGTCTGCTATTCTGTTCTTCTCAAATAGACATTTCCCCATATCATGCTTCTTTAAACCTGTCTAAAATAAATAATGGGTTTATTGTGAATGTGTAGGCTATATTATATGGATTTATTAAACTTTTTAAAATGTAGATGTTCCAAAGATCTGCATCAGTGGCTTGTAGGCTGTGTGGAAGCCAGGAGATGCTAAATGTGTTTATTTTAATTAACGGTCAATTACCGTGAGAATGACAGTTATTTGCTTGACAATCACCAGCTGTCAACATTTCATGACCGCCACATCCCTTTAGCTGTCTCACACCAAAACACTTCTGGCTTACCACTGATGGCTGTCTCACACCAAAACACTTCTGGCTTACCACTGATGGCTGTCTCACACCAAAACACTTCTGGCTTACCACTGATGGCTGTCTCACACCAAAACACTTCTGGCTTACCACTGATGGCTGTCTCACACCAAAACACTTCTGGCTTACCACTGATGGCTGTCTCACACCAAAAAAACACTTCTGGCTTACCATTGATGGCTGTCTCACACCAAAACAACACTTCTGGCTTACCACTGATGGCTGTCTCACCAAAACCAAAACACTTCTGGCTTACCACTGATGGCTGTCTCACACCAAAAACACTTCTACAGCGTTCAAAGGATGAAAATGGATCAGCTTGCAACCTGGGTCGTTATCTCTTATTCTTATTATAAAATATCTTGATGGGTCTCATGTTCACAGCCCTGGGTGGTTTACAGAGATGGTTGTCTCAGTCCAGTGAATGTTTTTAAAGCTTAAATGTATCTTTGAAATGAAAGGCCATTGCTATAAATATTCTCAGAAGGAGTCTTTAAAAGAAGGGGGATTTGAGACAACAAGATGAAAATAATCTCAACTGCTTCTAGGGACCAGAATAATATATCTCTGTGCATTGTTGTGGTGTACTGTTTGGCTAGCGAAGGTCTCTTCAGGTCCTTCTGGTTATAGACCGAGATGAAAACATCATTGTCCTTGTTATGTCTCAGAAAAATGTAGATCTTATGGGCTGAAAAGCGTTGAAGAGTGATGATTTGCCGCCCATGGCTCCTTGCTTTCTTATTGAAACCAAAAGGGTTTGATCCCCCAGAACTTAGGAAAACACGACACATTGACCTGAAAATGTATCAATTTAGTAGACAGCTTTCATGTTAGCAGTCCACACAACTGGCAGTAGAACTCAGTCCCTAGTTAAAAGATAAGGACTGAAATCAGCAGAACCAGAAGCCTTGCAGGTGCACACCCCTCCACTAAACCTACAGCATGAAGCCACTCCACTACCATACACTGCCACAGACTCAATGTACAGTACTATAAGATTCTAAATGGAACCTGGAAGGATAGCATTGTGCCTGAGTTACCTCGACACAGAGTTGTGGTGGGGTGTATTTACTGAGATCAGTGTTTCATGAGTTTACTGTTGATGGTCCTGGGAGATCCTGTCAGCTCTGTGAGGATGATGGATGGCTGAGGGGGTAAAGAGTTCGCTCCACCTCTCTCCGAGGCTGTGTCTCAAATGGCGCCCTCTTCCTCACATAGGTCATGACTTTTGACCAAAGCCCTATAGGCCCTGGTCAAAGGTAGTGCACTACATAGGGAATAGGGTGCCAGGTGGGACACAGCCTTGTGCCAGTCTATATTATATTCCTGCTCTAATGATTTGGCTTGCTCGGTTTGGTGCCCCAGTCTCATACCTTTATATTCCTGCGGGAGGTCACCTAATGACTTGGCTGGGGCCTCAGGTTTGGCTGCCTGGGCTGGTGCAGCTGAGGTCTAATCACCAAATCACACCTTTAATGAAGTAGTTCACGCAAAGTATTATTGTTTTGGGGGGGGGGGCTACCTATAGAATAGTTGATGATCTAGGACTCAGTGACCCAAGATTTGGGTTGGTTAGCTTAGCTTAGCTAAGCATAAGCATAGTTGAAGGTTAATCAATGGGAGTGGTAGCTAGGAACCCTGTTAGCATGCTAGCAGCTAGCTGGAGTCTGGCTTGATCTCCCTCATGTTCTAAATCATGTTATGTAGCTTCTGTGCTAATGAAGTATCCAGAGACCATAAGCAGTGACACCATGCTGTGTTTGAGGATGTATTTGGTGAGTGTGCTTGCTTTTTGGATTTGATAAAGAAAGATTAGTGAAGTAAACATTATCATCTTCTCCCCCCCCTCTCTCTCTCTCCCCTTCCTTCTCTCACAGCAGAGCTTATGTACACAGTGGAGCTGGCGGGAGGCTTGGGGGCCATCTTGTTGTTGTTGATCTGCCTCGTGACCCTCTACAAGTGCTACAAGATGGAGCTCATGCTCTTCTACAGGAACCATTTTGGCAGCGAGGACATCGACGGAGGTGAGATACTCTCAACTCAGACTAGGACCAACAACACCCATTATAAACCCCGAATGAAGTCTACAGTGCACTCTTAGAAAAAATGGGTCCTAAAAGGGTTCTTCAGCTGTCCCCATAGGAAAACCCTTTTTGGTTCCATGTAGAACCCTTTTTAATTCCAGGAGGAACCCTTTTAGGATCTATGTAGCACCTTTTTTCTAAGAGCGTAGGTCTAGATGACAAACAACTTGTTTCGGTGTCACCAAAAGGGACTAGGGTAATACTCAGGACATTTAGACCGTCTATCTGTCTTGCTTCATGTGGCTTCACATAATATTTTGTTCGAGACATTGCTCGAAAGGGGATTTCATTTCATTATAAAAGTAGGAAAATGTGTTTTTCTACAAATCCTATCTTGAGATAGAAATAAGAACTTAAGGGTTCTAAATTGAACCGCAATTAATTCTAATTGTGTGGCTGAATAGTGAATGAGTTAAGGAGGAGTATTCATCAATCTGGTCTGGTGGATTCATTTGATTTCCCTTAATGAGTCTTTCAAGTGGAGGGCTAGGGCTACAATGAATTCAGTGAACAAGATGACTTTTGGGGTGTCTGAAGGACGCTGTGTGGAGACTGGAGAGTGTCATTAACCGAGAAAGGTTGCCTCCGCTTTGCTCTTTTCCTCCCCCAGCCCTCCGTTTTCCACCAATCACATTGCCTGGATGGTTGGCTTCAGACACGTCTATGAAAGTCATTACCAGGCCTGTACTGTGTTGGGCTTTGGGACAGAAGTGGGGGGCTTTGAAGTAATGGATGGTTTCAAGGCGCCACAGAGGAGAGAAAAGAGAGCCAGAGCCTTAAACCTAATGCTAAACAGCAATTGTCTCCTTTAATTGCGCCACCCGAGTGAGCAGAGAGGAGAGGGAAAGAGATTTTCAATTTGCTCTCTGTTTAAAGGGATCAGTTTCAATAAGCCACATAGTGTTGCCCATGGCCGTGGCTCCCAGGAGAGACGAGGGAGAGACACATACTTTCTCTTTAACGCTCAGGACTGGGTGATTACTCCTTCCCTGGATTGTATTCCCCCCTCACCCCTCACGCTCTTCTTTCATTGGCCACAGGACTTCTACTTCATCACCATCACAAGCCATTCAGGAAAATCCTTTTTTCTCTCTTCTCTGTGTCTGACTGACAGCACCAGAATGATCGGGTTCGGTTCAAAGCGGTTTTAAGTCTCTGTTCGTATGGGTGTTTGCCGGGGTTGTCTTGCATATCGACCACACACACTTTACAGATGCATGAGCTTGCCGAGTTGTGACATGAACATAACCCTCATTAGCATATAATACTGTATATGATTGAACTTTGACTTTATTTAAATCATGCAGTAGGTTGAACTTGATCATCGCTTAGGGATGAGCAATGACTTCACATAAAGATAACAAATACCTTATGTCTTATTATAAACGTAACTTATGTAGGAATGCTAATGAGCCCAACTCCCCCTGCAGTTTTTTAGCTTTCACGGCTGACGATGTAGGTTGTGTTCTATTCAGAACCATGTGGAAGGAGCCCAGAGGTTCCTGCTCAAAGTCCCTGAACACTTTTTTAATAGCGAGTTCAAAGGTTCTCTCATTCTCTGTGGGCCTGCCAGTATAAAGCCACAGCTATGGATGGATGTACGCTATGTGTGCGTCAGTCATGGCCTTTTACTTCAGAGTCAGAGAGTGGGAGGGATGGATGCTGAGGGTGGTGGAACACGCGGGACGGAAACACTTCCCCTTCTCAGCCCTCTTAAGTTTGCCTCATTGGACCTCAGAGAGAAAGGAGAGGAGGGAGAGGAAGGAGAGGATGGAGAGGAAGGAGTCACTGGTTATTCTACCTCTGAATCTCACCCGTACCTGCTCTCTATCTCTCTCTCTATCTCTCTATATACATATATATATATATATATATATATCTCTATCTCTATATCTCTATCTCTATCTCTCTCTCTCTCTCTCTCTCTGTCCATCTCTCTCTCTCTTACTCTCTCTCTCTCACTCCCTCACACAGTAACCACTCAGATATGAGTGATTCAGTTCAACTGAAATAGATTCTGATCTACCTACATGCGTTTCTCTCTTAAAGGGGACGTTACTGTATAGAAAGAGATGTTTATATAGGTTCAGATTCCTCCTGGTCTCTCCACTTATCTCCCACTTCTCTCCTCTCTTCTCTTCTCTTTTCTTGTTCCCTCCCTCCCCTCCACTCTCCTCTCCTTCTCTCTTCTCTTCTCCACTCATCTCTTCCTCGCTTCATCTCTCCTCTCCTCTCCTCTCCTCCTCTTTTCCTCTCTTCCTGTCCACTCCCCTCCTCTCCTCACTTCTCTTCTCCCCTTCTATCCCTTCCTCCCCTCCTCTCCTTCTCCTCATATCTCCTCCTCTACTTTCCCCACCTCTCTTCCTCATCGCTCCTCCTCTCCTTTCCCCACCTCTCTTCCTCATCGCTTCTCCTCTCCTTTCTGTATCCTCTTAGTGTAGTAATGGACTGGTCTTCTCCTCCTCTCTAGTGTAGTAATAGACTGGTCTCCTCCTCCTCTCCTCTAGTGTAGTAATAGACTGGTCTCCTCTACTAATATCCTCTATAGTCTCCTCTCTCTCCTCTCTAGACTGGTCTCCTCTCCTCTATAGTCCCTAACCCTCTCCTCTATCTTATCTCTCCTCCTCTCCTTTCCCCTCTCTCTTCCTCATCGCTCCTCCTCTCCTCTCCTTTCCCTACCTCTCTTCCTCATAGACTCCTCCTCTCCTTTATCCAGTCTCTTAGACTGGTCTCTTCCTCTACTCCTCTCCTCTCCTAGTCTAGTAATAGACTCTCTCTCCTCCTCTATAGTGTAGTAATAGACTGGTCTCCCTCTTACTAATCCTCTCTATAGTGTAGTAATCCTCTCCTCTCCTCTCCTCTCCTGTAGTAATGGACTCCTCTCCTCTCCTCTATAGTCTAGTCTCCTCCTCTCATATCTCCTCCTCTCCTTTCCCCACCTAGTCTTCCTCATAGACTCCTCCTCTCCTCTCCTTTACCCACCTCTCTTCCTCATAGACTGGTCGCTCCTCCTCTCCTTTCTCCAGTCTAGTAATCTCCTCTATAGTGTAGTCCTCTCCTCTCCTCTCCTCTAATCTCCTCTCCTCTCCTCTCCTCTCCTCTCCTCTCCTCTCCTCTCCTCTCCTCTGTGTGTTACTAATATCCTCTATAGTGTAGTATATCCTCTCCTCTCCTCTCCTAATATCTCTCCTCTAGTGTAGTAATAGACCTCCTCTGTATCTCCTCCTCTCCTTTCCCCACCTCTCTTCCTCATCGCTCCTCCTCTCCTCTCCTTTACCCACCTCTCTTCCTCATCGCTCCTCCTCTCCTTTCTCCGCCTCTCTTCCTCTCCTCTCTTCCTCTCCTCCTCTCCTCTCTTCATCTCCTCTCCTCTCCTCTGTGTTGTCAGAAGCCCATCCTGGTCTAACAGCTCCCCTTCAGCAGGTATTGTTTGGATTATCCCTTTACCTGTGGTAATAAGAGAGGTTTAAACCCCTCTCTAATGAGTTTACCTGAGAGAGAGAGAGAGAGAGAGAGAGAGAGAGAGAGAGAGACCTGTGTTGTCTCTAGTCCCTGTGGAATCCCTCTCTTCTCTTGTGTCTCTCCCTTAATTCCACTTCCTCTGGCTCGTTGCCGCAACAGATTTCCTGCTTTGTGCGCCGAGGCCGGAGCCGCTCCTCTCCTCTCTCTCCTGCACGGGGGAAACATTACCGCTATCACCTCCCATGTTGGGCTTTTCTCCTCGCCGTTTAATCCTTTCAAATTCAGCATCAATCATATTTTTCATGTGCCTGGCTGCCGTGCGGATAAAGGATGGGTCGGAGCCATTTTGTGCCTAAGGAAGCGTTCAGTTTCCTACCTCAGCCGAGTCACAGTGAACACAGTGACATTGTTTGGCAAAAGAGTCTGGATTGTAATAAAATGTACCCAGAGGAGTGGAAGCTGTCAGTAAGGTCAGTCAGAGGGACACAGGTGTCATGTTGCTTCCTGCTGTACTGCTATGCAGAGAGAGCTAAAATACTGGACCTCTTCACCACGTTGATAGTCTGCAAAGCTGTCATGGTTATCGATCCCTGACCATGTGACCTGACCAGGAGAAACAGACCAATGAAAGTTGCCCTACTTATGATGGCATGGGTTTGGTTGTGGTGTGTGATGTGTGATGTGTGTATCATGTGAAAATGAAAAATAACCAATGCAGACATGAGAAGTCCAGAAGCCTTATTGGGTCAGAAGCCCTATTGAGTCTGAAGCCCTATTGAGTCTGAAGCCCTATTGACTCTGAAACCCAATATAGTCTGAAGCCCTATTGACTCTGAAGGCCTATTGACTCTGAACCCTATTGACTCTGAAACCCAATATAGTCTGAAGCCCTATTGACTCTGAAGGCCTATTGACTCTGAACCCTATTGACTCTGAAACCCAATAGAGTCTGAAGCCCTATTGACTCTGAAGCACTATTGACTCTGAAGCCCTATTGACTCTGAAGCACTATTGACTCTGAAGCCTATTGACTCTGAACCCTATTGACTCTGAAACCCAATATAGTCTGAAGCCCTATTGACTCTGAAGCCCTATTGACTCTGAAGCCCTATTGACTCTGAAGCACTATTGACTCTGAAGCCTATTGACTCTGAACCCTATTGACTCTGAAACCCAATATAGTCTGAAGCCCTATTGACTCTGAAGGCTGTAGTCTGTGTGTTACTAATATCCTCCTATAGTGTAGTAATAGACTGGTCTATTGACTCTGAACCCTATTGACTCTGAAACCCAATATAGTCTGAAGCCCTATTGACTCTGAAGGCCTATTGACTCTGAACCCAATTGACTCTGAAACCCAATAGAGTCTGAAGCCCTATTGACTCTGAAGCACTATTGACTCTGAAGGCCTATTGACTCTGAAGCCCTATTGACTCTGAAGCCCTATTGACTCTGAAGCCTATTGACTCTGAAGCCCAATATAGTCTGAAGCCCTATTGACTCTGAAGCACTATTGACTCTGAACCCTATTGACTCTGAAACCCAATATAGTCTGAAGCCCTATTGACTCTGAAGGCCTATTGACTCTGAACCCTATTGACTCTGAAACCCAATAGAGTCTGAAGCCCTATTGACTCTGAAGCACTATTGACTCTGAAGCCCTATTGAGTCTGAAGCCCTATTGACTCTGAAACCCAATATAGTCTGAAGCCCTATTGACTCTGAAGGCCTATTGACTCTGAACCCTATTGACTCTGAAACCCAATAGAGTCTGAAGCCCTATTGACTCTGAAGGCCTATTGACTCTGAACCCTATTGACTCTGAAACAATATAGTCTGAAGCCCTATTGACTCTGAAGGCCTATTGACTCTGAACCCTATTGACTCTGAAACCCTATAGAGTCTGAAGCCCTATTGACTCTGAAGCACTATTGACTCTGAAGGCCTATTGACTCTGAAGCCCTATTGACTCTGAAGCCCTATTGACTCTGAAGCCTATTGACTCTGAAGCCCAATATAGTCTGAAGCCCTATTGACTCTGAAGCACTATTGACTCTGAACCCTATTGACTCTGAAACCCAATATAGTCTGAAGCCCTATTGACTCTGAAGGCCTATTGACTCTGAACCCTATTGACTCTGTAATAGAGTCTGAAGCCCTATTGACTCTGAAGCACTATTGACTCTGAAGGCCTATTGACTCTGAAGCCCTATTGAGTCTGAAGCCCTATTGACTCTGAAACCCAATATAGTCTGAAGCCCTATTGACTCTGAAGGCCTATTGACTCTGAACCCTATTGACTCTGAAACCCAATAGAGTCTGAAGCCCTATTGACTCTGAAGCACTATTGACTCTGAAGGCCTATTGACTCTGAAGCCCTATTGACTCTGAAGCCCTATTGACTCTGAAGCACTATTGACTAATAGCCTGGTCTATTGACTCTATAGCACTATTGACTCTGAAGCCCTATTGACTCTGAAGCCCTATTGACTCTGAAGCACTATTGACTCTGAAGCCCTATTGACTCTGAAGCCCTATTGGTCTGTGCACTATTGACTCTAAGCCCTAATGACTCTGAAGCCCTATTGACTCTGAAGCCCTATTGACTCTGAAGCACTATTGACTCTGAAGCCCTATTGACTCTGAAGCCCTATTGACTCTGAAGGCCTATTGACTCTGAAGGCCTATTGACTCTGAACCCTATTGACTCTGAAACCCAATAGAGTCTGAAGCCCTATTGACTCTGAAGCACTATTGACTCTGAAACCCAATAGAGTCTGAAGCCCTATTGACTCTGAAGTCCTATTGATTCTGAAGCCCTATTGACTCTGAAGCCCAATAGAGTCTGAATCACTATTGTGTCTGAAGCCACATTGAGTCTGAAGCCCAATAGAGTCTGAAGCCCAATATAATCTGAAGCCTAATAGAGTCTGAAGCACTATTGTGTCTGAAGCGCTATTGAGTCTGAAGCCCTATTGAGTCAGAAACCCTATTGAGTCTGAATCCCTATTGAGTCTGAAGCCCTATTGAGTCTGAAGCCCTATTGAGTCAGAAACCCTATTGAGTCTGAATCCCTATTGAGTCTATAGTGTAGTTATGGACTTGTCTGTATCCTCTATAGTGTAGTAATAGACTGGTCTGTGTGTTACTAATATCCTCTATAGTGTAGCAATAGACTGGTCTGTATCCTCTATAGTGTAGTAATAGACTGGTCTGTGTGTTACTAATATCCTCTATAGTGTCGTCATAGACTGGTCTGTGTGTTACTAATATCCTCTATAGTGTCGTCATAGACTGGTCTGTGTGTTACTAATAACCTCTATAGGGTCGTCATAGACTGGTCTGTATGTTACAAATATCCTCTATTGTGTCGTCATAGACTGGTCTGTGTGTTACTAATATCCTCTATAGTGTAGTAATAGACTGGTCTGTATCCTCTATAGTGTAGTAATAGACTGGTCTGTATCCTCTATAGTGTAGTAATAGACTGGTCTGTGTTACTAATATCCTCTATAGTGTAGTAATAGACTGGTCTGTGTGTTACTAATATCCTCTATAGTGTAGTAATAGACTGGTCTGTATCCTCTATAGTGTAGTAATAGACTGGTCTGTATGTTACTAATATCCTCTATAGTGTAGTAATAGACTGGTCTGTATGTTACTATATATAATAGACTCTCTAGTGTAGTAATAGACTCTCTAGTGTGTTACTAATATCCTCTATAGTGTAGTAATAGACTGGTCTGTGTGTTACTAATATCCTCTATAGTGTAGTAATAGACTGGTCTGTATGTTACTAATATCCTCTATAGTGTAGTATAGACTGGTCTGTATCCTCTATAGTGTAGTAATAGACTGGTCTCTATAGTGTAGTAATAGACTATCCTCTATAGTGTAGTAATAGACTGGTCTGTATGTCTATAGTGTATATCCTCTAATGTAGTAATAGACTGGTCTGTGTTCCTCTATAGTGTAGTAATAGACTGTGTAGTCTAATATCCTCTATAGTGTAGTAATAGACTGGTCTGCATCCTCTATAGTGTAGTAATAGACTGGTCTGTGTGTTACTAATATCCTCTATAGTGTAGTAATAGACTGGTCTGTGTGTTACTAATATCCTCTATAGTGTAGTAATAGACTGGTCTGTGTGTTACTAATATCCTCTATAGTGTAGTAATAGACTGGTCTGCATCCTCTATAGTGTAGTAATAGACTGGTCTGTATGTTACTAATATCCTCTATAGTGTAGTAATAGACTGGTCTGTATGTTACTAATATCCTCTATAGTGTAGTAATAGACTGGTCTGTGTGTTACTAATATCCTCTATAGTGTAGTAATAGACTGGTCTGTATCCTCTATAGTGTAGTAATAGACTGGTCTGTATGTTACTAATATCCTCTATAGTGTAGTAATAGACTGGTCTGTGTGTTACTAATATCCTCTATAGTGTAGTAATAGACTGGTCTGCATCCTCTATAGTGTAGTAATAGACTGGTCTGTGTGTTACTAATATCCTCTATAGTGTAGTAATAGACTGGTCTGTGTGTTACTAATATCCTCTATAGTGTAGTAATAGACTGGTCTGTGTGTTACTAATATCCTCTATAGTGTAGTAATAGACTGGTCTGTGTGTTACTAATATCCTCTATAGTGTAGTAATAGACTGGTCTGTATCCTCTATAGTGTAGTAATAGACTGGTCTGTGTGTTACTAATATCCTCTATAGTGTAGTAATAGACTGGTCTGTATCCTCTATAGTGTAGTAATAGACTGGTCTGTATCCTCTATAGTGTAGTAATAGACTGGTCTGTGTGTTACTAATATCCTCTATAGTGTAGTAATAGACTGGTCTGTGTGTTACTAATATCCTCTATAGTGTAGTAATAGACTGGTCTGCATCCTCTATAGTGTAGTAATAGACTGGTCTGTATGTTACTAATATCCTCTATAGTGTAGTAATGGACTGGTCTGTATCCTCTATAGTGTAGTAATAGACTGGTCTGCATCCTCTATAGTGTAGGAATAGACTGGTCTGTATCCTCTATAGTGTAGTAATAGACTGGTCTGTATCCTCTATAGTGTAGTAATAGACTGGTCTGTGTGTTACTAATATCCTCTATAGTGTAGTAATAGACTGGTCTGTGTGTTACTAATATCCTCTATAGTGTAGTAATAGACTGGTCTGTGTGTTACTAATATCCTCTATAGTGTAGTAATAGACTGGTCTGTATCCTCTATAGTGTAGTAATAGACTGGTCTGTATGTTACTAATATCCTCTATAGTGTAGTAATAGACTGGTCTGTATCCTCTATAGTGTAGTCATGGACTGGTCTGTATCCTCTATAGTGTAGTAATGGACTGGTCTGTATGTTACTAATATCCTCTATAGTGTAGTAATAGACTTATCTGTATCCTCTATAGTGTAGTAATAGACTGGTCTGTGTGTTACTAATATCCTCTATAGTGTAGTAATAGACTGGTCTGTGTGTTACTAATATCCTCTATAGTGTAGTAATAGACTGGTCTGTGTGTTACTAATATCCTCTATAGTGTAGTAATAGACTGGTCTGTATCCTCTATAGTGTAGTAATAGACTGGTCTGTATGTTACTAATATCCTCTATAGTGTAGTAATAGACTGGTCTGTGTGTTACTAATATCCTCTATAGTGTAGTAATAGACTGGTCTGTGTGTTACTAATATCCTCTATAGTGTAGTAATAGACTGGTCTGTGTGTTACTAATATCCTCTATAGTGTAGTAATAGACTGGTCTGCATCCTCTATAGTGTAGTAATAGACTGGTCTATAGTGTAGTAATACTAATGTGTTACTGGTCTGTGTTACTAATCTCTATAGTGTAGTAATAGACTGGTCTGTGTGTTACTAATATCCTCTATAGTGTAGTAATGGACTGGTCTGTATCCTCTATAGTGTAGTAATAGACTGGTCTGTGTGTTACTAATATCCTCTATAGTGTAGTAATAGACTGGTCTGTATGTTACTAATATCCTCTATAGTGTAGTAATAGACTGGTCTGTGTGTTACTAATATCCTCTATAGTGTAGTAATAGACTGGTCTGTGTGTTACTAATATCCTCTATAGTGTAGTAATAGACTGGTCTGTATGTTACTAATATCCTCTATAGTGTAGTAATAGACTGGTCTGTGTGTTACTAATATCCTCTATAGTGTAGTAATAGACTGGTCTGTATCCTCTATAGTGTAGTAATAGACTGTATCCTCTATAGTCTGTTACTAATATCCTCTATAGTGTAGTAATAGACTGGTCTGTATCCTCTATAGTGTAGTAATAGACTGGTCTGTATGTTACTAATATCCTCTATAGTGTAGTAATAGACTAATATCCTCTATGTGTGTTACTAATATCCTCTATAGTGTAGTAATAGACTGGTCTGTGTGTTACTAATATCCTCTATAGTGTAGTTACTAATATCCTCTATAGTGTAGTAATAGACTGGTCTGTGTGTTACTAATATCCTCTATAGTGTAGTAATAGACTGGTCTGTATCCTCTATAGTGTAGTAATAGACTGGTCTGTATGTTACTAATATCCTCTATAGTGTAGTAATGGACTGGTCTGTATCCTCTATAGTGTAGTAATAGACTGGTCTGTATCCTCTATAGTGTAGTAATAGACTGGTCTGTATCCTCTATAGTGTAGTAATAGACTGGTCTGTTTGTTACTAATCTATAGTGTAGTAATAGACTGGTCTGTGTGTTACTAATATCCTCTATAGTGTAGTAATAGACTGGTCTGTATCCTCTATAGTGTAGTAATAGACTGGTCTGTGTGTTACTAATATCCTCTATAGTGTAGTAATAGACTGGTCTGTATCCTCTATAGTGTAGTAATAGACTGGTCTGTGTGTTACTAATATCCTCTATAGTGTAGTAATAGACTGGTCTGTATCCTCTATAGTGTAGTAATAGACTGGTCTGTGTGTTACTAATATCCTCTATAGTGTAGTAATAGACTTATCTGTATCCTCTATAGTGTAGTAATAGACTGGTCTGTGTGTTACTAATATCCTCTATAGTGTAGTAATAGACTGGTCTGTATCCTCTATAGTGTTGTCATAGACTGGTCTGTATCCTCTATAGTGTAGTAATAGACTGGTCTGTTACTAATCCTCTATAGTGTAGTAATAGACTGGTGTATGTTACTAATATCCTCTATAGTGTAGTAATAGACTGGTCTGTTACTAATATCCTCTATAGTGTAGTAATAGAGATCCTCTATAGTGTAGTAATAGACTGTATGTTACTAATATCCTCTATAGTGTAGTAATAGACTGGTCTGTTACTAATATCCTCTATAGTGTAGTAATAGACTGGTCTGTATGTTAGTAATATCCTCTATAGTGTAGTAATAGACTGGTCTGTATGTTACTAATATCCTCTATAGTGTAGTAATAGACTGGTAATGTATGTTACTAATATCCTCTATAGTGTAGTAATAGACTGGTCTGATCCTCTATAGTGTAGTAATAGACTGGTCTGTGTGTATGTTACTAATATCCTCTATAGTGTAGTAATAGACTGGTCTGTGTGTTACTAATATCCTCTATATGTAATAGACTGGTCTGTATCCTCTATAGTGTAGTAATAGACTGGTCTGTATGTTACTAATATCCTCTATAGTGTAGTAATAGAGACTCTATAGTGTAGTAATAGACTGGTCTGTATCCTCTATAGTGTAGTAATAGACTGGTCTGTGTTCTAATATCCTCTATAGTGTAGTAATAGACTGGTCTGTATGTTACTAATATCCTCTATAGTGTAGTAATAGACTGGTCTGTATGTTACTCTCTATAGTGTAGTAATAGACTGGTCTAATATCCTCTATAGTGTAGTAATAGACTGGTCTGTATACTCTATCCTCTATAGTGTAGTAATAGACTGGTCTGTTCCTCTATAGTGTAGTAATAGACTGGTTACTAATATCCTCTATAGTGTAGTAATAGACTGGTCTGTTACTAATATCCTAGTATAGTGTGGTCTGTAATAGACTGGTCTGTGTGTTACTAATATCCTCTATAGTGTAGTAATAGACTGGTCTGCATCCTCTATAGTGTAGTAATAGACTGGTCTGTATCCTCTATAGTGTAGTAATAGACTGGTCTGTATCCTCTATAGTGTAGTAATAGACTGGTCTGTATCCTCTATAGTGTAGTAATAGACTGGTCTGTGTGTTACTCCTGTAGATAATAAGGACTATGATGCCTATCTGTCATACACCAAAGTGGACCCGGACCAGTGGAGTCAGGAGACGCGTGAGGAGGAACGCTTCGCCCTGGAGATCCTACCCGACGTCCTGGAGAGGCATTATGGGTATAAACTGTTCATTCCAGACAGGGACTTGATCCCAACAGGAAGTAAGTGTTGTACCTTTTTGGTTTATTTCCTGTTTAATTCTGTTTCTAATGTTGCCATTGTGTTGTGTACATATCACGTGACACATTCTACCATCTTACTTTGCACTGTAAACATCTGACAAACGTCGATTTTGCAGTGAACTGTCACTTTAACCTGTTAATTACAACATTACAGCATGTAGCGTTCAGCCGCTGATTTTGAGTTGTCTGTGGTATAGCTGAAAATGTGTAATTAGTGGGTAATAATCATCTTTGTGATTATATTGCATTGATCCAGTCTTAATCACATCTTCATGATCGCTGTCTCACAACCAATCAAAAGGGACTTCTGCATGTTGACTGTTGTTTACTGCTTGTAATTCAGATTCACACTTGGCACCTGTGATAGGGCCATGATACTGGAGGATAATGCTGCTCTGATACTGTTCCATTACTCTCAGTTGGAATCCTTTTCTTTGTTTTTGCTCATTTGTGTCACATTCTTGTCTGTCACATTGTTCAGTTTGTGTCGATGTTACGATTACAGCCAGTTTGACTTAAATGTTTGTGTTGTCAGGGGGACTGTGTTAATAGGGGATACGTGGCACAAACCCAGGGCTGAAATACAGACCTTCTAAGGACTTTTGTTCTCCTCTAAGACCTCGTAAATCAATGGATTTGTCTCTAGGCAAATTAATTAAACATTTTTTGATGCAAATAAAGCTATTTATTTCATTGAAATATATGCTATGTTGAAAGTTTGAGTATAAAGTAATCAATTGAAATAGTAGTCTTCATAGCCAATGAATTGTTTGAAACGCATCTATTACAATGTAATACATAGTATGTAAACTGACAGGCTCCTTTTGTCCTGATGCCACAACTCCCATATTAAACTGAGATAAAGGTGTTTTGGTGAGTTGAGAGAAACTAGGCACAGTTTATCTAAGTAACTTATTTAAGTCCCCTGACTCTAACTTCCTCTGATGCCTTTCTGCAAGTCTACCTGATCACACCTTTTGAATGTTGAACTATTTATGTTTAGGTTTCACCAATGATCATTTCCAGGACGATTCAAGACTCCTTAGAGGTACTCTCATTCCCCCAGCCACTTACCCCTACTTGTGTCAGCAACTAACCACAACCAGCCACAACTAACCACAACCTGACACAACCAGCCACAATTAACCACAACCAGCCATAACTAACCACAACCAGCCACAACCTGCAACAACCAGCCACAACTAACCACAACCAGCCACAACCAGCCACAGCTAACCACAACAGCCACAACCAGCCTCACCCAGCCACAACCAGCCACACCCAGCCACAACCAGCCACACCCAGCCACACCCTGCCACAACCAGCCTCACCCAGCCACAACCAGCCACACCTGCCACAACCAGCCACAGCTAACCACAACCAGCCACACCCAGCCACAACCAGCCACACCCTGCCACAACCAGCCACAGCCACAACCAGCCACAACCAGCCTCACCCAGCCACAACCAGCCACACCCAGCCACAACCAGCCACAACCAGCCACACCCAGCCACAACCAGCCTCACCCAGCCACAACCAGCCACACCCAGCCACAACCAGCCACCTAACCACAACCAGCCACAACACAACCAGCCACACCCAGCCACAACCAGCCACAGCCAGCCACAACCAGCCTCACCCAGCCACAACCAGCCACACCCAGCCACAACCAGCCACACCCAGCCACACCAGCCCAGCTAACCACAACCAGCCACAACCAGCCACACCCTGCCACAACCAGCCACAGCTAACCACAACCAGCCACAACCTGCCACAAGCAGCCATAACTAACCACAACAGCCACACCCAGCCACAACCAGCCTCACCCAGCCACAACCAGCCACAACCAGCCTCACCCAGCCACAACACACAACCAGCCTCACCCAGCCACAACCAGCCACAACCAGCCACAACAACCGTACTACTCTAGAAAGACCATCAGAGAGGAAAGAGGCTTAGAGAGAGACAGAGAGAGACGGAGACAGAGAAGCAGAGAGAAGCAGAGACAGACAAGCAGAGAGAAGCAGAGACAGACAGAGACAGAGACAGAGAAGCAGAGAGAAGCAGAGACAGACAGAGACAGAGAAGCAGAGACAGACAGAGACAGAGAAGCAGAGAGAAGCAGAGACAGACCGAGAAGCAGAGACAGACAGAGACAGACAGAGACAGACAGAGAGAGACAGACAGAGAGCAGAGACAGAGAAGCAGAGAGAAGCAGAGAGACAGAGAAGCAGAGAGAAGCAGAGACAGAGAAGCAGAGACAGAGAAGCAGAGAGAAGCAGAGAAGCAGAGACAGAGAAGCAGAGACAGAGAAGCAGAGACAGAGAAGCAGAGGAGCAGAGACAGAGAAGCAGAGACAGAGAAGCAGAGACAGAGCAGAGACAGAGAAGCAGAGAGAGAGAAAAGCAGAGAAGCAGAGACAGAGAAGCAGAGACAGAGAGCAGAGCAGAGAGAGCAGAGAGCAGAGAGAGCAGAGACAGAGAAGCAGAGAGAAGCAGAGAGAGAAGCAGAGACAGCAGAGAGAGAAGCAGAGACAGAGAAGCAGACAGAGAAGCAGAAGCAGAGACAGAGAGCAGAGAGAGCAGAGAGCAGAGACAGAGAGAGCAGAGACAGAGAGCAGAGACAGAGAGAGAAGCAGAGACAGAGAAGCAGAGACAGAGAAGCAGAGAGAGAAGCAGAGACAGAGAAGCAGAGACAGAGAAGCAGAGACAGAGAAGCAGAGAGAGAGACAGAGAAGCAGACAGAGAAGCAGAGAGAGAAGCAGAGAAGCAGACAGCAGAGAGAGAAGCAGAGCAGAAGAGACAGAGAAGCAGAGAGCAGAGACAGAGAAGCAGAGACAGACAGCAGAGACAGAGAGCAGACAGAGAGCAGAGAAGCAGAGACAGAGAAGCAGAGAAGAGACAGAGACAGAGAAGCAGAGAGCAGAGACAGAGACAGAGAAGCAGAGCAGAGCAGAGACAGAGAGAGAGCAGAGAGACAGAGAAGCAGAGACAGAGCAGAGCAGAGAGCAGAGAAGCAGAGAAGCAGAGAAGCAGAGAAGCAGAGAGAGAAGCAGAGAGAAGCAGAGACAGAGAACAGAGAAGCAGAGAAGCAGAGAAGCAGAAGCAGAGAAGCAGAGACAGAGAAGCAGAGAAGCAGAGAGAGAAGACAGAGAAGCAGAGACAGAGAGCAGAGAGAGCAGAGAGACAGAGAGACAGAGAAGCAGAGACAGAGAAGCAGAGAAGCAGAGACAGAGAAGCAGCAGAGAGCAGAGACAGAGAAGCAGAGAGAGAGAGAGACAGAGAAGCAGAAGACAGAGACAGAGAAGCAGAGAGACAGAGAGACAGAGACAGAGAAGCAGAGAGAGCAGACAGAGAGACAGAGAAGCAGAGACAGAGCAGAGACAGACAGAGACAGAGAAGCAGAGACAGAGACAGAGAGAAGCAGAGAGAGACAGAGACAGAGACAGAGAAGCAGAGAAGCAGACAGAGAGCAGAGACAGACAGAGACAGAGCAGAGACAGAGAGAAGCAGAGACAGACAGAGACAGAGCAGAGCAGACAGAGACAGAGAAGACAGAGAGAGACAGAGACAGAGAAGCAGAGACAGAGACAGACAGAGAAGCAGAGACAGAGAAGCAGAGACAGACAGAGAAGCAGAGACAGACAGAGACAGACAGAGACAGACAGAGACAGACAGAGACAGAGAAGCAGAGACAGACAGAGACAGAGAAGCAGAGACAGACAGAGACAGACAGAGAGAGACAGAGAGAGGCAGAGACAGAGAAGCACAGAGAAGCAGAGACAGACAGAGAAGCAGAGAGAGACAGAGAAGCAGAGACAGAGCAGCAAGAAGCAGAGACAGAGAAGCAGAGACAGAGAAGCAGAGACAGAGAGAGAGAGAAGCAGAGGCAGAGACAGAGAGAGACAGAGAAGCAGAGACAGACAGAGAGCAGAGACAGCAGAGACAGAGAAGCAGAGAGACAGACAGAGACAGACAGAGAAGCAGAGACAGACAGAGACAGAGAAGCAGAGAGAGAGACAGACAAGCAGAGGAGCAGAGACAGAGAGAGAGAGAGAGACAGAGAAGCAGAGACAGAGACAGACAGAGAGACAGACAGAGAAGCAGCAGAGACAGAGACAGAGAAGCAGAGAGAAGCAGAGAAGCAGAGAAGCAGAGACAGACAGAGACAGAGAAGCAGAGACAGAGAAGCAGAGAGAAGCAGAGAAGCAGAGACAGAGCAGCAGAGAGAAGCAGAGACAGAGAAGCAGAGACAGAGAAGCAGAGCAGAGACAGAGAAGCAGAGAAGCAGAGAGAAGCAGAGAGAACAGAGAAGCAGAGAAGCAGAGACAGAGAAGCACACAGAAGCAGAGACAGACAGAGAAGCAGAGAGAAACAGAGACAAACAGAGACAGAGAAGCAGAGACAGACAGAGAAGCAGAGACAGACAGAGAAGCAGAGAGAAGCAGAGACAGACAGAGACAGAGAAGCAGAGACAGAGAAGCAGAGACAGACAGAGACAGACAGAGACAGACAGAGACAGAGAAGCAGAGAGAAGCAGAGACAGACAGAGACAGAGAAGCAGAGAAGAAGCAGAGACAGACAGAGACAGCAGAGGAGCAGAGACAGACAGAGACAGAGAAGCAGAGACAGAGAAGCAGAGACAGACAGAGAAGCAGAGGCAGAGACAGAGAGAGAGAGAAGCAGAGACAGAGACAGAGAGCAGAGAGAAGCAGAGAGAGCAGACAGACAAGCAGACAGAGAAGCAGAGAGAGACAGAGAAGCAGAGACAGAGAGAAGCAGAGACAGAGAGACAGAGAAGCAGAGAGAGACAGAGACAGAAACAGAGAGACAGACAGAGAAGCAGAGAGAGACAGAGAAGCAGAGAAGCAGAGAAGCAGAGAAGAGAGACAGAGAAGCAGAGACAGAGAGCAGAGACAGAGAAGCAGAGAAGCAGAGAGACAGAGACAGACAGAGAAGCAGAGAAGCAGAGACAGACAGAAGCAGAGACAGAGACAGAGAAGCAGAGAAGCAGCAGAGAGACAGAGAAGCAGAGAGACAGAGAGAGAGCAGAGAGAGACAGAGACAGAGAAGCAGACAGAGAAGCAGAGACAGACAGAGAGACAGAAGCAGAGACAGAGAAGCAGAGACATCAGAGACAGAGACAGACAGAGAGAAAGCAGAGAGAGCAAGCAGAGAGAGCAGAGACAGACAGAGGAGACAGACAGAGAAAGACAGAGAGAGCAGAGAAGCAGAGAGCAGAGACAGCAGAGAGAGAGCAGAGAGATCAGAGACAGAGAAGCAGAGACAGAGAGAAGCAGAGAGCAGAAAAGCAGAGAGAGAGGCAGAGAGAAGCAGAGGATCAGAGAAGCAGAGAGAGAGAGAAGTTCTTAATTTTTAGGTTTATTTCACTTTATATAGAGGCAGAGAATATATTATCTAGAGAGGCAGAGAAGCAGAGAGAACAGAGAGCAGAGAAAGAGAAGAATTGATAGAGAAGAGAAACAGAGAGATAGAGACAGAGAGCAGAGAGGCAGAGAAGCAGAGAGATAGAGACAGAGAAGCAGAGAGAGAGAGATAGTAGAGGTGAAAGGGGTCTTGTGTTGGTCAGCGTTAAAGTCCAATTACAGAGAACATCCAGACTGACTTATCATAGTAAGGTGATGAGAGGGCTTTGTTCTCCATGCTCCTGCTAATCAGCCTGCTCTCTTGCTCTCCTCTATCCCCAGGGGCTCAGCTGAGCATAAGGCATAAAAGAGAAAAGCCCTTTTGAGTTTTAACCTCCCCAAGGGTTGGAGGGAGACAAGAAGGAGAGAGACAGAGGGAGATGTAGAGGGAGATGTAGAGGGGTGCATAAGGAGATGGAGTGAGTGAGAGGGAGAGAGGGAGATGTAGAGGGGTGCATAAGGAGATGGAGTGAGTGAGGGAGAAAGGGAGATGTAGAGGGGTGCATAAGGAGATGGAGTGAGTGAGGGAGAAAGGGAGATGTAGAGGGGTGCATAAGGAGATGGAGTGAGTGAGGGAGAAAGGGAGATGTAGAGGGGTGCATAAGGAGATGGAGTGAGTGAGGGAGAAAGGGAGATGTAGAGGGGTGCATAAGGAGATGGAGTGAGTGAGGGAGAAAGGGAGATGTAGAGGGGTGCATAAGGAGATGGAGGGAGTGAGGGAGAAAGGGAGATGTAGAGGGGTGCATAAGGAGATGGAGTGAGTGAGGGAGAAAGGGAGATGTAGAGGGGTGCATAAGGAGATGGAGGGAGTGAGGGAGAAAGGGAGATGTAGAGGGGTGCATAAGGAGATGGAGGGAGTGAGGGAGAAAGGGAGATGTAGAGGGGTGCATAAGGAGATGGAGTGAGTGAGGGAGAAAGGGAGATGTAGAGGGGTGCATAAGGAGATGGAGGGAGTGAGGGAGAAAGGGAGATGTAGAGGGGTGCATAAGGAGATGGAGGGAGTCAGCGAGAAAGGGAGATGGAGGGAGTGAGAGGGAGGGAGTGAGGGAGATGGAGTGAGTGAGAGGGAAAGGGAGATGGAGTGAGTGAGAGGGATGGAGTGAGGGAGATGGAGTGAGTGAGAGGGAGAGAGGGAGAGGGAGATGGAGAGAGGGAGAGGGAGTGAGGGAGAGACAGGAAGAGGGAGAGTGAGAGAGAGAGCAAGAGAGAGTGAGAGATGGCCAGCCCTGTTGGCTCAGAGAGCAGCACCTCTCACAGTAGGGGCTCTTTGATTAGAAAGGGAAGCTTAGTTAATCCTGTCAACCTGGAGTGGAAAAGTCTTTGTTTCTGACAGGACCCCAGCAGCCTCACTAACAGCAGACTTTAGCAGCCTCCGCTCTTCTGGCATGTAGGGGACACGCACAATGGCTACATTTGGCTCGACGATTTGTACTGTTACAAATGAGGAACACTGTTTAGAAAGGGCAGCTTGTATAGTGTGTCTCCCCACACACACACATGAACACATAGTAGACATGCACACACACACACACACACACACACACACACACACACACACACACACACACACACACACACACACACACACCTACCCACAGATCAATTTCTCTCTTATTGTTATCACTATTGAGTTATTGTGCCTCAGTAGGTCTCTAATAGCCATTATATCAGCAGTTTAGAACATAACGTTTAACAAGGCTATGGGTCTGATAGGTCAATGTATTGTCTGATGTCAGTGTGTTTAACAAGGCTATGGGTCTGATAGGTCAATGTATTGTCTGATGTCAGTGTGTTTAACAAGGCTATGGGTCTGATAGGTCAACGTATTGTCTGATGTCAGTGTGTTTAACAAGGCTATGGGTCTGATAGGTCAATGTATTGTCTGATGTCAGTGTGTTTAACAAGGCTATGGGTCTGATAGGTCAACGTATTGTCTGATGTCAGTGTGTTTAACAAGGCTATGGGTCTGATAGGTCAATGTATTGTCTGATGTCAGTGTGTTTAACAAGGCTATGGGTCTGATAGGTCAATGTATTGTCTGATGTCAGTGTGTTTAACAAGGCTATGGGTCTGATAGGTCAATGTATTGTCTGATGTCAGTGTGTTTAACAAGGCTATGGGGTCTGATATATTGTCTGATGTCAGTGTGTTTAACAAGGCTATGGGTCTGATAGGTCAATGTATTGTCTGATGTCAGTGTGTTTAACAAGGCTATGGGTCTGATAGGTCAATGTATTGTCTGATGTCAGTGTGTTTAACAAGGCTATGGGTCTGATAGGTCAACGTATTGTCTGATGTCAGTGTGTTTTGTGTTTGTTGGCTTCTCATTCTCTCTGTTTTTCTCAATATTTAATTTTTTTATGTAAAATGCATGTTCTATATCATGTTATGATGCATTAGATGTATACACTTCCATTTAAATATCCTATTTAGTCAAACTCAATAAAAGACAATAGCAGGCAGCATCAACCAGTGGATGATAGACCATGTTTTACATACTATACATACAGACTAGAATATCTATATATATATATATATTTGATACATTTATATTATATACTATATATTCAGCTGTGTTATTATTTCATACTGTAACTTCCTTCATATCATTCTTGCCTCTCTTTCTCTCTCGCTCTCCCCTCGCTCTGTATCCCTCTCCTTCTCTCCCCTCTCTCTGTATCCCTCTCCTTCTCTTCCCTCTCTCTGTATCCCTCTCCTTCCCTTCCCTCTCTCTGTATCCCTCTCCTTCCCTCCCCTCTCTCTGTATCCCTCTCCTTCCCTTCCCTCTCTCTGTATCCCTCTCCTTCCCTCCCCTATCTCTGTATCCCTCTCCTTCTCTCCACTCCCTCTGTATCCCTCTCCTTCCCTCCCCTCTCTCTGTATCCCTCTCCTTCCCTCCCCTCTCTCTGTATCCCTCTCCTTCCCTTCCCTCTCTCTGTATCCCTCTCCTTCCCTCCCCTCTCTCTGTATCCCTCTCCTTCCCTCCCCTCGCTCTGTTTCCCTCTCCTTCCCTCCCCTCCCTCTCTCTCCCTCCCTCCTCCCTCCCCTCTCTCTCTGTATCTCTCTCCCTCCCCTCTCTCTGTATCCCTCACCTTCCCTCCCCTCTCTCTGTATCCCTCTCCTTCCCACCCCTCCCTCTGTATCCCTCTCCTTCCCTCCCCCCCCTCTCTCTCCCTCCCTCCCCTCTCTCTCTCTGTATCTATCTCCCTCCCTCCCCCCTCTCTCTGTATCCCTCTCCTTCCCCCCCCCTCTCCCTCCCTCCCTCCCTCCCTCCCTCCCTCCCTCCCTCCCTCCCTCCCTCCCTCCCTCCCTCCCTCCCCTCTCTCTCTGTATCTCTCTCCCTCCCTCCCCTCTCTCTGTATCCCTCTCCTTCTCTCCCCTCTCTCTGTATCCCTCTCCTTCTCTCCCCTCTCTCTGTATCCCTCTCCTTCCCTCCCCTCTCTCTGTATCCCTCTCCTTCCCTCCCCTCTCTCTGTATCCCTCTCCTTCCCTCCCCTCTCTCTGTATCCCTCTCCCTCCCTCCCCCCCCTCTCTCTGTATCCCTCCCTCCCTCACCCCTCCCTCTGTATCCCTCTCCTTCCCTCCCCCCTCTATGTATCTCTCCCTCCCTCCCTCCCTCCCCCTCTCTCTCTGTATCTATCTTCCTCCCTCCCCTCTCTCTGTATCCCTCTCCTTCCCCCCCCTCTCTCTCCCTCCCTCCCTCCCTCCCTCTCTCTCTGTATCTCTCTCCCTCCCTCCCCTCCCTCTGTATCCCTCTCCTTCCCTCCCCTCTCTCTGTATCCCTCTCCTTCCCTCCCCTCTCTCTGTATCCCTCTCCTTCCCTCCCATCTCTCTGTATCCCTCTCCTTCCCTCCCCTCTCTCTGTATCCCTCTCCTTCCCTCCCTCCCCTCTCTCTGTATCCCTCTCCTTCCCTCCCTCCCCTCTCTCTCTTTATCCCTCTCCTTCCCACCCCTCCCCACTCTCTGTATCCCTCCCTCCCCCTCTCTGTATCCCTCTCCTTCCCTCCCCTCTCTCTGTATCCCTCTCCTTCCCCCTCCCCTCTCTCTGTATCCCTCTCCTCCTTCCCTCCCTCCCTCCCCTCTCTCTGTATCCCTCTCCTTCCCTCCCCCTCTCTCTCTGTATCCCTCTCCTTCCCTCCCCCCCTCTCTCTGTATCCCTCTCCTTCCCTCCCTCCCCTCCCTCTCTCTCTGTATCCCTCTCCTTCCCTCCCTCCCTCTCTCTCTCTGTATCCCTCTCCTTCCCTCCCCTCTCTCTCTGTATCCCTCCCCTTCCCTCCCTTCTCTCTCTGTATGCCTCTCCTTCCCTCTCTCCAGCCTATATCGAGGACGTGGCGCGCTGTGTGGACCAATCCAAGCGCCTCATCATCGTCATGACACCGAATTATGTGGTGCGGCGGGGTTGGAGCATCTTCGAGCTGGAGACCCGCCTCCGGAACATGCTGGTCACCGGGGAGATCAAGGTGATTCTGATTGAGTGTGCTGAGCTGCATGGCATCATGAACTACCAGGAAGTGGAAGCGCTCAAACACACCATCAAGATGCTGACCGTCATCAAGTGGCGTGGCCCCAAGAGCAACAAGCTCAGCTCCAACTTCTGGAAACACCTGCAGTACGAGATGCCCTTCAAGCACATGGAGCCCATCATCAGCAATGAGCAGGTGCTGGACGTCAGCGAGCAGGGCCCTTTCGGTGAGCTCCAGACCGTCTCCGCCATCTCCATGGCAGCCGCCACCTCCACCGCTATGGCCACGGCGCACCCGGACTTGCGGAGCACCTTCCACAACTCCACTGTCAACTACCACACCCAGATGAGGCAGCAGAAACATTACTACCGCAGCTACGAGTACGACATGGCCCCCGGCGGCAGCCTGCCTCCCCTCTCCACCCTGGGTAACCAGCACACCTACTGCAACATCCCTATGACTCTGATCAATGGACAGAGGCCCCACGGCCAGGCCAGGACACCCAGGGAACAGAGCATCGAGGAGGCACACGCCAATAACGCCATGCTACCGCTGCTGCCACGCGAGACCAGTATATCCAGTGTCATCTGGTGACAGCACCAGGCTGGCATAGGGACAGATGGGATATATTGTATGTAGAGGGGGAACTAGCTGGCAGAGTGTGTGGTGGTGGTGGCGGTGGAGGGGTTGTTGCTACGGAGACCGTTAGTGGACTAGAGACGGCTGCTGTGGAATTTGCACCAGGATTCACAGGGAAATCACCAACACAGGGCAAGTTATTCCGTCAGACTCAGACCACATTTGTTTGACAAGGACTAAGGAGGATTTGGCGTGAAAAGGAGAACCCGTTTGGTTTGAAATGCCTGTACACACAGACACCAACGCCGATGTTCATTTACCCAGAAACTCAAGGAATACAGGGTCTTGTACATATATTTTATATTTCTTTATAGCGTCAGTATTTTTCTGTTGTTTTTCTTTGACCTTTCATTCACCAGTTTTTATCATCAAATTTCTACGTCTGTTTTGATTTATGGTTTGAATTTGTTTGTATTTGGGTATGAAAGTGAAACGATGGTCTGTGAGGTCTGTTGGCTGAACTGTTGTAATTGTGATCTGGACTTGTACTGGTACTGGTGGTTTGAACTCTTTGTTTTTGAACAGTTCTGGCATTGTAGCGGGAAAGTTTTGATGTTTCATTCGAAAGAAAATGTCCTTTTTTTGTTGTCCTGGTTACATAGATGGAATCTTCTTTTATTTGGGACTCTTATTAAACAAAACTAGATTATGCAACAGATGAAGAGGCCTGGGAGTATGCAAGATATGAATAGATAAACCGACCCATCAGGACACTATAGAGACTGGTGCTAGACTTGGTGTGCAAGTGTTGCAGCTCTCTCACAAACATAGTGACATGCTCTTTTGAAAAGACAACCTTTCTGTTCAGCTTAACAGAGACATATATCACCCTAAAAACAACTATGTGTATTATTTTATGAGAAAGTATATTTTTGTAACAAAAATATTTGCTTGGAAGTACATACTTATTCACATTTCATCCCACTAATGACAGAAATAGAGTAACATGCATTCTGTTTTCTACATTATTTTGCTATGCAGTTCCCTAATTGCATAGCAGACAAAGTGGATGTTTGAGTCCTTCACTAAATGTCTTATCTTAGTGGAAAGATGAAAAAATATAAAATCATTTGAGATGTTTTCATCAAGTCCTAATATCATTGTTGGGTGGGGGGGTGTATATTTGTGTCTCGAAGACTTTTCCATAACAGAGGAGTGTGCATAGTAACTAGATGTTTTCAAACTATGATATATGTCAATGTATTTAAAAAGAAGAAACACTGTTCACACTGGAAAACGTTCATCAAAGCAGATTCGTGAGAAGTACCTCCATTACCCCACCGCACATGAATACCAGATAACCTCGACGTAGTGCCTCCCTGATTTCTATGGAGAAGGACAGCAGCCATTTTGAAAAGACGACACACTGAACACAGTTGACTTCCAAGACATGTTCAGAGTGTTGTTGTCATATGTTCGTAGAAGAAGAAATGTTTACCATGTGACAGTCTGTCAAACGGACCAAAATACAGGAGCCAATCATGGAGTTCCACCCAAGAGAAATGTATCTCCACACATAGTGACAAATAAATGCACATCCATTTTGATTCCTCTGAAATTCAACTTAAACCCCTTCAAATATCCAATGGTCCGTAGTGGTACGGGAAAAGTCTAGATTATCCTCATTATTCTTCAAGCAAGTGAGACCAAAGCTAAAATTGTGCTTGTGAAGAAAAAAGATCTGAAATCCACACCACATGATCCACATTAGGGCTTGTTTTAGGGCTTGTTTTAGGGCTTGTTTTAGGGCTTTACCAAGTTTTTTGGTTAGTTTCAGATTGGCCAAAATATGATGTCATGAAGTCCAGTTAAGCAACAATAAGAGCTACTCAAAGACCCCAACATTGTTTTTACCAGGACTTGATAAAGCCTGGTTGGGAGGCGCTTTAGTGGGGAGATTAGGCCTGTGTTGGGTCGGTCCTGACACAACGCATGTCCCTATAACGTTGCCATGGTTACACTGATGTAAACCATCTCCAAGGGAACCTCAGAAAGAAAGAAAGTGAGAGACTGTGCTCTCATAAAATCCACAATCATTTCATACATAGTTCTTGTGAGGCCCTATGAAGTAAGATGCGACCATTTACAGGATCCGACACGGTGTTCCACACACTGTAATATCTGATATCGTAATGTTGTTTTATTGATACTTCATAGTGCTAGCAGCTTCTAAACAGAAACAGTGAGGCAGTGTATTCAGTCCCTTGTAGTGCCACACATTATGCACAGTATTAACCTATACACAATGAGTCTGTAAGAGATGTCTATGTCCCCCTCGGTCTGCAGAAATGATTGCTTTTTCAATTTCCCTTTGGTTTAACTTTTCAAAGTGTTGGTCTTTTTCTTCAATGTACTGTACTCAGTTGGCTGCTTGGTATATCACTGAGAACAGCGTCAATTTCCAACTGTCATACCTGCCTGACCCAACAGAAAACACAGTAACGTTTGATACATTCAAGACAGAGCTCCTTTAAGGTGTGGATTTCATGTATTCTATGACATTGTGTATATAAATCAAAAATGATAATAAGATGAAGACAATCTAGCAACATTCATAAAAAATAAGTTTGCATTTTCAGAGTGCGTGGCAAACTTGTTTTATGAACCTTTCTGGTAATCTTAATAATGATATTAATGATGATCATAATTAATAATATATAGCACAGAATTATTCCAGGCACTTTCACCATTTTGAGACAAGATTACGGTTCTGTTGTCTCTCCTATTTCTGATTCATTTCGTTTTTTATTATGTACCTGCAATGTTAATTAAAGAGATACTATTATTATTAATAATAAAAACAAATTTAATAATTGTTCTTTTGACCTCTCTACTTGCATCTTGACATCAACAGTCTTGTTATGATGGGACACCAAATCAAATGCTGATTGCAATTGTAGATTTTCATTTAAAGTAAATTTCCCTTTTAAAAGTTAATATTCTGCCTCGTATTTGTGGCCAAAGCATAAATTGGAGGGGGGGAAGCACTTCAAAAACCTCTCCTCAAACTTGTATCTCAAATAGTTTAAAAGCCGCTTGCTATTTTCTCATAGAGCATGATGTAATCTCCCTGAGGAAGAGCTGGCCAATCAGCGTTCTACTGACATGAATATGTTTAATGACCGATATATACCCACACCATTCTACCAGTCTGTTGTTGGGGTACACAGCACAAAAAAACAGCTTTTTAACATATTAAATTAAAACATTTTGGAAGGGAAACTATTTAATTCTGGGCCATATTTAATAGAAATGTGTAAACACTGGGCACTTAATGAATCACTTATGATGTAGTTATGATGTAGTTCCTCTCCCATTACACATTAATAACCATATTACAATGTCCTAACTCACATAATAAGATTTCATATTGATTACATAAGCTTCTGCTAAATTCCTACCCCACTCTTTGGTGTTGAGGTATGTTGGGAAACTGTATGTTGCAGGAAAACACTGTAATCCTGAACCCCGGATAGATCCAACCGTCACTGCAATGTTGCCCCCCCCCTCCCGACGCTGGCTGTGACGGCAGAATCCAGGCCACTATACCGGACCGCAGCAGCAGCTAAGCTTGTGATCATGTCTGTACATCACACATACACACACACACACACACTAAAATATTGTAATTATGGATGTGTCAGTGTTCACAGGCCTTCAGACTGTACAACTTCAATCTCCCAACGTCTGCCTTTGATTAATTTCTTTCCAACTCTTTCTTTCCCCTCCTTGCCCCTTTCGACTTCACCCTTTCCCAGTCCCCTCCCACTCACAAGGCAGGCAATACACTTGACCTCATCTTTACTAGAGGCTGTTGACCTACTAATCTCCCAGCAACCCCCCTCCAGGTCTCTGATCACTACTTTGTTTCCTTTTCTGTCTCCCTCTCCCTCTCCTCTAACCCTAGCCACTCAGCCCCTACCCAGTCAGGCTTCAAGACGGGTCACTCAACCGAGACTACTCTTCCCTGTGTCATGGAGGCTATTCGCTCTGCCAAAGCTGACTCTGTCCTCTGTTCTCATCCTCCTAGATCTATCCGCTGCCTTCGACACCGTGAACCATCAGATCCTCCTCTCCACCTGTTCAAGGCTGGGCGTCTCTGCACACTCTTGGATTGCATCCTACCTGGCAGGCTGCTCCTACCAGGTGACGTGGAGAGGATGGTCTGCACAACATAATCTCACTACTGGTGTCCCCCAGGGCTCAGTTCTAGGCCCTCTCCTCTTCTCTCTGCACTAAGTCACTCGGCTCCGTCATATCCTCACATGGTCTCTCCTATCATTGCTATACTTTTCTCCTTCCCCCCTTCTGACACCCAGGTGGCGACACGCATCTCTGCGTGCCTGGCAGATATCTCAGCTTGGGTGTTGGTCGGCCCACCACCTCAAGCTCAACCTCGACAGGACGGAGCTGCTCTTCCTCCCGGGGAAGACCTTTCCGCTCCAAGACCTCTCCGTCACATTTCACAACTCCATGGTGTCCCCCTCCCAGAGTGCAAAGAACCTTGGCATGACCCTGGACAATACCCTGTCATTCTCCTGCAGGTTCATGCTCTACAACATCCGTAGAGTACGACCCTACCTCACACAGGAAGTGACAGGTCCTGATCCAGGCACTTGTCATCTCCCCTCTGGACTACTGCGACTCGCTGTTGGCTGTGCTCCCCGCTTGTGCCATCAAACCCCTGCAACTTATCCAGAACGTTGCAGCCCGCCCAGTGTTCAACCCTCCCAAATTCTCCCATGTCATCCCGCTCCTCCGCACACTCCTCTTGCATTCACTACAAGACCATGGTACTTGCCTATGGAGCAGCAAGAGGAACTATTCCTCCCCTTTCCCCCCCTTTTGTGAACTAACACTCACTCATTTCCCCTTTACTAGTTCTGACTTTGCTGATAGCTACTTTATTGAGGAAAAGTGTACTTATTATAACTGTAATAATGTGTGGTGGTCCCACCTAGCATTCTTAAGATGAATGCACTAAGTCTCTCTGGGTAAGAGCGTCTGCTAAATGACTAACATGTCAAATGTAAATG
>NC_056435.1:1226668-1279168 GCF_018296145.1 Oncorhynchus tshawytscha
AGGTGTATAAAATCGAGCACACACCCATGCAATCTCCATTGACAAACATTGGCAGTAAATGGCCTTACTAAAGAGCTCAGTGACTTTCAACATGGCACCGTCATAGGATGCCACCTTTCCAACAAGTAATTTCGTCAAATTTCTGCCCTTCTATAGCTGCTCCGGTCAACTGTAAGTGCTGTTATTGTGAAGTGGAAACATCTAGGAGCAACAATGGCAAAAATGCCTCTGGAAGCAACGTCAGCATAAGAACTGTTGGAGGAGTGGTGTAAAGCTCGCCGCCATTGGCCTCTGGAAGCAACGTCAGCATAAGAACTGTTGGAGGAGTGGTGTAAAGCTCGCCGCCATTGGCCTCTGGAAGCAACGTCATCATAAGAACTGTTGGCGGAGTGGTGTAAAGCTCGCCGCCATTGGCCTCTGGAAGCAACGTCAGCATAAGAACTGTTGGAGGAGTGGTGTAAAGCTTGCCGCCATTGGAGCAGTGGACAAGTGTTCTCTGGAGTGATGAATTATGCTTCACCATCTGGCAGTCCGACGGACAAATCTGGGTTTGGCAGATGCCAGGAGAATGCTATCTGCCCCAATGCATAGTGCCAACTATAAAGTTTGGTTGAGGAGGAATAATGGTCTGGGGCTGTTTTTCATGGTTCGGGCTATGCCCCTTAGTTCCAGTGAAGTCAAACGGCTAGGCCCCTTAGTTCTGGCTAGGCCCCTTAGTTCTGGCTAGGCCCCTTAGTTCTGGCTAGGCCCCTTAGTTCTGGCTAGGCCCCTTAGTTCTGGCTAGGCCCCTTAGTTCTGGCTAGGCCCCTTAGTTCGGGCTAGGCCCCTTAGTTCGGGCTAGGCCCCTTAGTTCGGGCTAGGCCCCTTAGTTCCAGTGAAGGGAAATCTTAACACTACAGCGTACAACGACATTCTACACAATTCTATGCTTCCAACTTAATGGCAACAGTTTGGGGAAGGCCCTTTCCTGTTTCAGCATGACAATGCCCCTGTGCACAAAGTGAGGTCCATACAGAAATGGTTTGTCGAGATCGGTGTGGAAGAACTTGACTGGCCTGCACAGAGCCCTGACCTCAACCCCATCGAACACCTTTGGGATGAATTGTAACGACGACTGAGAGCCAGGCCTAATCTCCCAACATCAGTGCCTGACCTCACTAATGCTCTTGTGGCTGACTGGAAGCCCCCACAGCAATGTTCCAACATCTAGTGTTAAGCCTTCCCAGAAGAGTGGAGGCTGTTATTGCAGCAAAGGGGGGACCAACTCCATATTAATGCCCATGATCTTGGAATGAGATGTTCGACAAGCAGGCGTCCACATACCTTTGGTCATGTAGTGTACATGTTTCACATTGCAGTCCATGTTCATATAGAGTAAATGTATTTCACAATGCAACGCTCACATTACTTTTGATATGATTTTCTTCTGTTTTGTTAGAAATCATTTTACTATTACTTAATCCAACTGCTCTTCATTGATGACCACTTAAACGTTTGGTAAACCTATAGATTTAACATGTCAACTCGTTTGTCTACAACAGATTCTGAGAACTCCATAATTAAAATGTCTGCCTGTAAAGTAGAAACATAAAAAGTATGATACTGTGTGTACTACTATGATGATTACTATTATGATTTAAAATATGATATTGACGAGATCAGAAATGTACAGTATGTAATAAATCAAATCAAAGTTGATTGGTCGCATACACAGATGAACAGATGTTACGGCAGGTGCAGTGAAATGGCCCTGTTTCTAGCTCCTACAGTGCAGTAATACAATATCAATACAATACCAATACGGGAATAATCCAGAAAGTCCAAAACAAATCAGAAATCCATCCCCTATACAGTAAACATGTATCCAAAATAAAGTTGCTGGGGGGAGGGCTCTTATGAACTGAGCAACATATTGGACCACGACAATACTGTAAAATACAATACCCGATTATAATACAAGAAAGATGTACGACTGCCATCCCCATGAGCGTACCACCCTCCTTCAGGCCATCGATGAGGCATGCAATGATTTCAATGCAGACCTACAGTACCAGTCAAAAGTTTGGACACTCCTTCTCATTCCAGGGTTTTTCTTTATTTTTAATATTTGCTACATTGTAGAATAGTAGTGAAGACATAAAAACTATGAAATAACACATATGGAATCATGTAGTAACCAAAAAAGTGTTTAAAAATCAAAATATATTTTATATTTGAGATTCTTCAAAGTAGCCACGCTTTGCCTTGACAGCTTTGCAGACTCTTGGCATTCTCTCAACCAGCTCCCAGGTAGTCACCTGGAATTCATTTCAATTAACAGGTGCGCCTTGCTATTTTGTGGAATTTCTTTCCTTCTTAATGCATTTGTGCCAGTCAGTTGTGTTGTGACAAGGTAGGGTTGGTATACAGTAGAAAGACCTATTTGGTAAAAGACCAAGTCCATATTATAGCAAGAACAGGTCAAATAAACAAAGAGAAATGACAGCCCATCATTACTTTAAAACATGAAGGTCAGTCAATACAGAAAATGTCAAGAACTTTGAAAGTTTCTTCAAGTGCAGTCGCAAAAACACCAAGCGCTATGATGAAACTGGCTCTCATGAGGACCACCACAGGAAAGGAAGACCCAGAGTTAACTCTGCTGCAGAGGATAAGTTCATTAGAGTTACCAGCCTCAGAAATTACAGCCCAAATAAATGCTTTACAGAGTTCCAGTAACAGACACAGCTTTTGGTTTTATTCATTTATTGCCCCCGGAGCCCGTCGGTGTAACTGCTTACTGACTGTACACTGTGATGTTACTGCATGATTGTAGCGGGTTTACTAACACATTAGTTATATTAGCTATGTTGACTAGGGCGTTACTTTAGCTAATATGGTGACAACGATGTAGGGTGTGTGTAGCAGGTTATGACAAGGTTTGGCTTAGAAAGATTTTTTTACCTGGTCACGTTCAGTAATGCGTTGTTCATTGAAGTCCACAAACAAAGTGAAATGTGAGAGGAGGAGAGTGCATATAGAGGCTAGAATAAATACAACGTGGCTGGCTGCTATGATCAGGGGTGTATTCATTCCTCTGATTCTGTTGAAAAATGTTTCTTAAACAAAGGCAAACGAAACAGGGATAAAAATACCTGAATTTATCCAATTGTAACTCTCCTTCGCAACTGTTGGACTAATGATTACACCCTAGATCAGCTAGATGCTGGCAAGAGTGTGCAAGGCGGTATTGAATGTGTCACTGTCTGTCATCTCCATTTTTTCTCTCGACCTGTGTGCACCTACGCTGTAAACTTTCATTCATAGGCCAGGTTGTGGCAACCTCATGATGGGTGCACGGAAAATGTGAGGATCATGTAGTAGCCTAAACCCATCAATGTTACATTGAACTGGGTGAGTGGAGAATGAATGACAGTCATCCAACATGCTGTAATAGAAATAAGTCCTTGCTCATGAACAAAAAAAATGGTGCTCCCTCATCATAAATGTCCCTGACCACCACTGGTGTGTGAGTTGATTGAAAATGGCAGGTGTACTGCAGCTAGAGAAAAAGAAGAGCCAGATCAGGAACGTAGACATTCTTTGTGAAACACTGTCATCTGTTGGTCATGGCTTGAATTGTAGCCTACATGATGTTCATAGTCAGTTTCACCAGTCAGCCCAAAAACCACAACTCTTCTCTGCATAAACAAACACCTGGATTTGGCCAAGACACATGAGCAACGTGATGAATAGATCTGTCACATGTACCCTACTTGTAGATATCTCTGGGCCCCTCTCTAGCCGGCCCCTGAACAACGGTGCATGGACTACTACAGTAAATGAGGTCACTCTGATCGATAGTTTTTAGGGGCAAACCTGTCTGCACCACTGTCACAGTGGAGGCTAATGAGGGGAGGACGGCCCATAATAATGGCTGGAATGGAGTCAATGGAATGGCATCAACCACGTGTTTGATATGTCTAATACCATTCCATTGATTCCATTCCAGATGTTAATATGAGCCGTCCCTCCATCAACAGCCTCCACTGAACTGTCACCAAGACAACTTTTATAGTTGTAAACAATTGTATTTTCATAAACCCCAAGCCTTAGTAATTTGAGCACACTGAAAGCTTGAGCATGGGTTGTGAGTGTGGGTTGTGAGTGTGGGTTGCCAAGTCAAAATGGCTGCCGCTGTGAGAGTGAAAAAAAGGTATATATTTTTTTAAGTAGCTGCTGCCCTCCCTGGCTATGAACTCATTACACCGATGGCCTTCATCGGGCTGAAAGACAGCTCTCCCCAGCTCTCTCCCTTGTCCCCCTCAGATGGTGACATCGCACAGCAGCAGCAGCAGCTTACAGTCAGCCACACACACACACACACACACACACACACTCACACACACACACACACACACACACACACACACACACACACACACACACACACACACACACACACACACACATAGACACACTGCAGCGACACACGGAGTGCTGTGACAGCTGTGTTTTTACTAGCCTGCAGAGTAATAATTAACTTGTTATCATCTTTGGCAATTAAGAGCTTAATTGGAAAGAAAGCAGAGAGGTTGTGTAGGGAGGGAGGGGGAGGGAGGGAGGGAGGGAGGGAGAGAGAGAGAGAGAGAGAGGGGGGAGGCAGTGAGGTACAGTTGGTACAGAAACAACCCTGGGGAAAAAACCAAGGGGCGTCTCATGCCACTCATCCTCTGTAGAGATGACTGATGAAGTGGTTTGTTCGAACTTCCTCTCAACGTAACACACACACACACACGCCCCCTCTATTAGCATAAATCCTACACCAGCAATCCTACACACCCTCTCCTCCTCCTCAGCCCAACTTAATTCCCAACGAGAGAAGTCTCAGTACACCTGGGAAAGGAGGAAGGGACCGGAAAACAGTTGGGCACCAGCTTGATGACACTAATGAAATGAAGCGTAAAGCAGCGGAATCCTCGCTGAATAGAGGTGCATGTATTTAACTGTCAGAACAAAGCTGCAGCAGACCTCTGCCAGGGTGAATGAGTATATTAATCACTGTGCCTGTTTATAATTGACACCCTGAGATTATCCTGTTTCATGCGACTTTCAGGGGGAGGTAGGGAGGGAGGGGCTGCCCGGTGCGGTGGGGAGCCTCTCTAAAGGGGGAGGTAGGGAGGGAGGGGCTGCCCGGTGCAGTGGGGAGCCTCTCTAAAGGGGGAGGAAATATGAAAGAAAGAGCTTAAAACGAATTAGGAAACATTTGAGCGGAATATACATGATCAGGCAACATTGCAATTATTGGATCAATGAACCAGTGGGTTAAGCCTGTAGCACCTCCTTAGAAACACAATGTAAGGAAATGTGCCACTCCTACACAGGTAATACACAAGTCGGCCTCTATTAAATAACAGCAATTTTCCACTCCTGCACCAATTGGCCGAGTTATTGGCTGAATTATCTCTGTGCTATTCCAAAAGAAGCAATAAGCAGCATGGTTTTATATATATCTTCTCTCAGATAGATCATCCAATGAGGAAATCAATTAGCTTAGCAGATGCTGCGTTTAGGGTTGAAATGTTGCTAATGTATTATTCATTATCCATTCCTACAGATGGAGGTTTATTGGATGAATCCCTCTCATATTCATTAAACAGATTCAAAGCCATTTGAGTTTTCCTTCCCAACAGTAGCACTGTATCGCTGCTCTTGCTCTTTCCCTGTGTAGTTCATAGTCACCAGTTAGCATTAACACAGTGATGCTGTTTCACTGGGCGTCGCACAGCAAAGGACCCACATCCCACCTCTGACACCAACTGACGAGGCACAGCAAGGGGAAAATGAGATCTCTTCTTCTCATTATGTTCTCTATGACAAGACACAGCGATGGGGGAGACAGGGGTATTATACAGTAACTAGGGCAGAGCTGATACCACGGTTTAGGTTGTCACATTAGAAGCAAGTGAAGAGGAGATGAGAAGTCTATGGGGGGACTGAACTCTAGGGAGCAGATTAATTAGAGAAGGCGTGCAGAGAGAAGCCGTGCCCTGTAGAGACAGAGAGAGAAGGTCTGTGATGCCCTGGAAGAGGCCTGCTGTACTGACAGCCTGGCTCCTTGGGATCAATCCATCATGATCTCCTGCCTCATTGGAAATGAGATGGGATCACTTAGGGATGCCATGTGTCAAACACTGACTTAAACTACAGCGCTAGGATGATTTAGTTAGATATGTATCTCTTTGGGGGACTGAGATGTCAAAGTGCCACCATAGGTGGTTCTGAGGCATGTAGGGCTCTGCTGGATGGATTCAGAGCTGGGTTCAGAGCTGGGTTCAGAGCTGGATTCAGAGCTGGGTTCAGAGCTGGGTTCAGAGCTGGATTCAGAGCTGGGTTCAGAGCTGGGTTCAGAGCAGGGTTCAGAGCTGGGTTCAGAGCTGGGTTCAGAGCTGGGTTCAGAGCTGGGTTCAGAGCAGGGTTCTGAGTTGTGTTCAGAGCTGGGTTCAGAGCTGGGTTCAGAGTTGGGTTCTGAGTTGGGTTCTGAGTTGGGTTCAGAGCTTGGTTCAGAACTGGGTTCAGAGCTGGAGATCAGATAGGTGGTGTAGAAATAAGGCAACTCCCGGATTCATTTCTCGGGGTCTCAACTTACTGTTGAGAGTTAGAATAATAGAAAACACAAGGTGCAATTTCGAAATTTGGTTGTGCATCAGCAGTTTCTCTCTTGTTATGTAAGTCTCTAATATTCAGTCAATTACCCCATGTCAGCTAACATTTTAGTTAGTTTAGCGGCCATGGTCGAATTACCGTCCGGGGGTCACCATTTATTTTGTTAGTCAGTCTCACTCAGATATCATAATAAAAACGGACAACATTTCTCTCCGCCCCAGGGCAAAATGAATAGAATTGCAGCAAACCTGCTTTAACATTTTCTGTACACCCAATGGCAAATGTTAAGTATTGTAAGAGTGATGTCTCTTCCTCCTCCTCTTCCCACTCTTTCTCATCTTCCTCTTCCCCCTCCTATAATGAACTTAGCCCACATTGATCACATTTATCATCAGGCCTCACCGCCACTGCCTGTTGCCTCCTCCCACGGCCTCCGCCCAGCGCGTCTTCACGGCAACACCTCTCAGGTCTGGCAGCCGTCCCCTCTCCTTACTGCATGACTGGAAGCCCACACGCCTCGCCCTGGGTCCATGCCACTCCTGATCCCCACAGCCACCTGCCATGTGCCTCTTCCTTCCATTGATGTGTGTGGCATGTGGTGTGGGTATCCTAACAGCCTGGTCTTATCCTGACACTGGTTGGCACCAGACACATGACCCACCTCACCCTCACTAGATGGTACAGCAGCCACTCCTAAGGGACCGACCCAATCCAATGACCTGCCCTGACATGAGATGCTATGTCATTGGTGTCTGGAGGCGTGTTGAATGAATGCATAGTATTAGATACACTGGTATCACTACTTCTGTTTTTAACATATTCACAGTACCTCATAAAGCAGTTTACAACCTAGACAGTTCAGGACCTATGGGAGTGCTAAAAGCCTTGGGATTTATGTAGTTGTCAATGTCTGCATGAATGGAAATGTCTTTTTCTAGACTGCCTCAAATTCTCTCTTAGGTTTGTGGGTGAGCATGGCCCTCTTCAGGTGAAACACAGTAATGCATTATCACTGTCAGCATTATCCAGGTAATGTATTGTGTAACCGGTGTGAAACGGATCGCTAGTTAGCGGGGTGCGGTGACGTCACTCGCTCTGAGACCTTGAAGTAGTTGTTCCCACTACTCTGCAAGGGCTGCGGCTTTTGTGGAGCGATGGGTAACGATGCTTGGTAGGAGGCAGTTGAAGATGTGTGCAGAGGGTCCCTGGTTACAATTGCAATCAAATAAGATTGAATGTATTATGCAGCTATGTCAGCATTATCTAGGTAATGTATTGCAATCAAATAAGATTGAATGTATTATGGGGCTATGTCGGCATTATCTAGGTAATGTATTGCAATGAAATAAGATTGAATGTATTATGTGGCTATGTCAGCATTATCTAGGTAATGTATTGGCTATGTCAGCATTATCTAGGTAATGTATTGCAATCAAATAAGATTGAATGTATTATGGGGCTATGTCAGCATTATCTAGGTAATGTATTGCAATCAAATAAGATTGAATGTATTATGGGGCTGTTATTAGACATAACTGTAGGTTATAATTTAAAAAAAAGATGATATAGGCTGATAAACTGAAATAACAACATGCAAAGTTCAGCAAACACTTTTATTTGACAAAAATAGGATGTGTTATAGCAAAATAAATACATATGGATAGCAACCCTACAGTTTACACCTGCCTGTTGTTATTCTGTTCAGCCTCCAGTCCAGCCCACAGCTCTGTCTGTATTCAGTCTTTAAACAGTTTATTCAGTCTATTTTCCGTAAAACATCTCGAGCAGAAGTTCATTCATGCTGACCGTGCCGATGACAGGTTTGAAGAAAAGTCCAGCCACGACGTTTGCATTGATGGACCGTAGCATGGAGAGCGCGATGAATAGTTTAGTGAACCTTGTAGAGTCTCTTCGGTGAGTGACTTTCACATATTCACTAAGGGCTTGATGCGCTTCGCTCTGCAGTGCCTGAATGTAGCTTTGACACCGGAGCTCTGCAATGTCTAAGGAGAGAAGAAAATGGAAGTTCAAATCAGAAACTATTAAGGTGAACTCAAACGAGTCAAAAATAGTCGCATAGTTAATAATAGCCCATTCATAAAATAATAATAATAGGCTACTAATAATAATGATAATAATTATCAAAACAATAATAATTATAATTATAATGATGATCATTATTATTCTAAAAAATAATAACAAAAACAACTATAATGATAATAATAGGCTTGCTAATAATAATAAAACTAGTATATACACCATAAAACCATTTGTTTAACAAACCTGGATCGAAGAGAATGGCTCCCTTTAAATATGCATATTCTTTGGTGCTGATGTCCAGTCCCCAACATTTATTCAAAAACATTTTTATTCCTTGGACATCAGTGAGAGAAACGCCTTGGCCACTGCGCCCGTCCGCGGTCTCCTGTCTTCCTTGTCCGCTGGTTAGTATGTTCTGTAACATACTGAGTTCTGGCGTCTCCATGGTCTCGAAGTCGATCAAGTCCTGCGCCATGCCCAAAACGAGCAGCTGAGCCCAGCTGTTGCGCACGAGCTGTAACTGGTCCTCCGCTGGAAGTTTCCGAAAACAAAGTACATTTTTAACAAACTTCAGCGTTTTTAAAAGCACTACCGACGCTGCTTTACACGTTGTCTGGGGAGAACGGAGAACCACTTTCTTCTTAGATCCACACGAACAAGCCTGCTGTTGCGGGACCGCCAACCTCGCCCGCCCCTGTGAATGCTGATTCGGTTGGTTGTCGTTTTTCAAAATGCTGTAAAGGATGCTTCTTTGTCCCCTTTCGCCGAGGCACTGGCAGCTGTCAAAGCAAGCCATCCTGTCCTTCTGTTGATAGCTGGCGAATACAACCCTGGCGACGTGGAAGGTGAGGGTTTATATTTCCTTCCTCCTCATTGACAACTTGTTTAGACTTTTTAAATATTCGACGACACCGCCCACCAGTTCTTCACAGGCGCACGACTAGAGGGAGCCAGACAGCCAGTTGCCGCCAGACAGCCAGCCAGTTGCCACCAGACAGCCAGCCAGTTGCCGCCAGACAGCCAGTTGTCGCCAGACAGCCAGTTGCTGCCAGACAGCCAATTGCCACCAAAGTCCAAAGTGGTTTCATACAGTACAATAGCCAATTTCTGGATTATGCAAAAGACACCCTGAATTAGAATGTCTAATTAATTAGGTTATATGGTGCATTTGGAAAGTATTCAGACCCCTTGACTTTTTCCAAATGTTGGTATGTTACAGCCTTAAAATTGATTACATTTTCATGTCTCTCCAGAGATTTTCGATTGAGTTCAAGTCTGGGCTCTGGCTTGGCCACTCAAGGACATTCAGAGATTTGTCCCAAAGCCACTCCTGTATTGTCTTGGCTGTGTGCTTAGGGTCATTGTCCTGTTGGAAGGTGAACCTTCATCCCAGTCTGAGGTTCTGAGCACTCTGGAACAGGTTTTCATCAAGGATCTCTCTGTACTTGGCTCTGTTCGTCTCTCCCTAAATCCTGACTAGTCTCCAGTCCCTGCCCCTGAAAAATGTCCCCACAGGATGATGCTGCCACCACCACCATGCTTCACCGTAGGAATGGTGCCAGGTTTCCTCCAGACGTGACGCTTGGCATTCAAGCCAAAGAGTTCAATCTTGGTTTCATCAGACTCTTGTTTCTCATGTTCCAAGAGTCTTTTAGGTGCCTTTTTGCAAACTACAAGATGGCTGTCATGTGCCTTTTACTGAGGAGTGGCTTCTGTCTGGCCACTCTACCATAAATGCCTGATTGGTGGAGTGCTGCAGAGATGGTTGTCCTTCTGGAAGGTTCTCCCATCTCCACAGAGGAACTCTAGAGCTCTGTCAGAGTGACTATCAGATTCTTGGTCACCCCTTCTCCCCCTATTGCTCAGTTTGACCGGGCGGACAGCTCTAGGAAGAGTCTTGGTGTGTCCAAACTTCTTCCATTTAAGAATGATGGAGGCCACTGTGTTCTTGGGGACCTTCAATGTTGGAAAAATGTTTTGGTAACTTTCCCCAGATCTGTGCCTCGACACAATCCTGTCTCGGAGCTCTACGGACAATTCCTTTGACCTCATTACTTGTTTTTTTGCTCTGACATGCACTGTCAACTGTGGGACCTTATATAGACAGGTGTGTGCCTTTCCAAATCATGTCCAATCAATTGAATTTACCACAGGTGGACTGTAATCAAGTTATAGAAACATCTCAAAGATGATCAATGGAAACAGGATGCACCTGAGCTTAATTTTGAGTCTCATAGCAAAGGGTCTGAATAATTATGTAAATAAGGTATTTTGGGGGTCCGTTTTTTTATTTGAAAAAAAAAACTGTTTTTCTCTCTCTCTCTCTCTCTTTCTCTCTCTCACTCCCTTTCTCTTTCTCTCTATCTTTCTCTCTGTCTTTCGCTCCCTCTCTGTGGCCTTGTGTGAATAGTTATGGCATTGTGTGGGAAGGTATTCCAAATCCACTGAAAGAGAAGAGACCAATACAAGGAATTGACCCCTTCTAGAAGACTTGTTGCCACATGTTAAATGAAATTCTGGGCAATGTGACAATATCCAAGCGGTGCTACATTTCTGTTTGGTTGTTAGGTCACTGCATCAGGTCTTACAAGCTTTCAGACCTCAATTAGTGACCTCAGGCTTCGATAATGGAAAACGCACCTGATCCGCACCACCGAGACGCACCTTGACCCTGACTCTGTGGCATCTTCCACGTAATAACTTAACAACAACTGAAGAATACCTGCGCACCAGAACTCAATACCAGGTAATTATCTCTGAGACCGGAGCATCTTCTTCCTTCAAATATCAATTGGATTCCAGAGGCGAAGCTTTATGTGCAGCTGTGTACTTTGACATTTCATAGGCGATGGGTTTGTTGCCACGTCTGCAGGCAAGTTTCCTGTCTAGACACCGTCAATGTCATCCTTATTCGCAATGTAAGGCCCTCATTTGGAAGGTAGATCTGAGTTCAAAGAGAATAAAGATATCTTGCTGTCCTGCGGTAGAGGGTGGCCGTCAGTGAATGTCTGACTGTCTGGGTCACTCTCTGGGAACAAAAGGTTGTAATCAAAAGCACAAATGAAGAACTATCATGAAAGTCCTGAGGTTCAGGGTCACTCACAGCATTAGGCTTGACAGAACCAGATGTGACAGAACAACACAGACGTCTTGAAGGGAACACTGATGTCATCCTCTCTTAGAGGAGAATATAAAAGATGATTGATTCGCTGGCCTGTTTGGAAAATGATATCAAGGCAGGCTGTTTTTCCTCTGACTTTTTCCTCAAGGCTCCTCGGGTTTGCGCCTGCCATATCAGTTCTGTTGTACTCACAGACATTATTTTAACAGTTTTGGAAACTTTGGAGTGTTTTCTATCCAATACCACCAATGTTATGCATATCCTAGCTTCTGGACCTGAGTAACAGGCAGTTTACTTTGGGCACATCATTCATCCAAACTTCCGAAAACTGCCCCCTAGCCCAAAGAAGTAACAAGAATTTAAGCTTTCTGCCAATATCAGATATGTCTATGTCCTGGGAAGTGTTCTTGTTTACTTCCAACCTCATGCTAATCACATTAGCCTACGTTAGCTCAACCGTCCCATGGGGGACGCACCGATCCTGAAGAAGTTTTAAGTAGAGCCTTAAGTGTCAGATATCCACAAAGTACCGCCCACACTGAAAGCCTGCTATGACATCACAGACATGGGATCAAAGACAATACTTGCTGTATGACCTGCATTCATTTATTACTAAGGCCTTATTGCTACTGTAAGGAAGGGGGATGTGTTCAGCCTTAGAACTGCAGGAAGTTGGGAGCAGCGAGCCATTTGTTCATGGTGAGGAATCGATGGTCCTTGAAAAGGGCTACATTTTGGAGTGGCGTTAATGGAATGTTCATCAACGAGGTTTTCTCTGTATTAAAGTTAATCACAGCCCAGGTTTTAACTTCAAGGCTGTTCCTCAGGGTTTAGTCTGCTGTTAAATATCCATCGTGACGCAATGCATAGTGGTTTATCTGAACTGTATCGTAATACTTGTTTGGCCAGCTCATGCCTTGTATGACGTCAGAGTGATATGACGTCAGAGTGATTGAGTCCAGCGTCATCCTCAGCAGAGTCTGATGTAATGATGTGAGCAAACAGAATAGCCACAACAGATTACCTCATTGTTTTACAGTTTGTTTATGCAATCCAAAATTAGGCGGCACGATTGGAACCATGATTGGAACCATTAGGCGGCATGATTGGAACCATAAGAAATAGCTGTAGGTTTATTCAACCGAACCCTTTCTTTACCCAAAATGACTTCCTATAAGTTTGGATGGATAATTCTTTGTGGGAACATACTTGAAAGTATGTTATAAAGAACTGACTGTTACCATGGATACTGCCTCGACAACGGCGATATGACTTGTAATAACGGGTGGCCTTGTCTATTGGAGAGCTAGAAATTGCATGATGTTTTTTTTCAAGGCCTTCTATCAGTATGTCTGTTAAAGAGGTATGATGGAGGACATTAATTTGACACTTTTTTTGTGTGTGTGTGTGTGTGTGTGTGTGTGTGTGTGTGTGTGTGTCCACTCCCCAGCTTCATATCCTTTCTCTTACAGGGGTTAAAAAAGGAAAAAGGGGATGTTAAAGGCCCAATGCAGCCGTTTTTGTATCAGTGTCAAATCATTTCTGGGTAACAATTAAGTAACTTATTGTAATAGTTTTCCACTAAAATGGACAACAATAGCTTTTTTAGCAAAAAACGATTTCTCAACTACTCATTTTTCTAGGACTGTCTGGGAGTGGTGTGAGTTGGAAGGGGAAAACTGAAAACAAACTGTTATTGGCAGAGAGGTCTATTAATCAATTTGGTGATTGTGATGTCACCAGGCAAGCCTTAACTCACACTTCTACGGTCCTAGTTTCATCAGCTGATGTACAATATGATACAAAACACAGGAAAAACATCATTTTGACTGCACGATGAGACTATAAGATGAGACCTACGGGTTTGAATCCTGGGTCTGCCGGAGCAGGGATGGACACCAGGGTTGATGAGGTGTGTGGGGCGGTAAGTAACGGCTGCTGCTTAAATCAGAATAGACGGTTTATCATTAAGGTCTGCAGTCTGGCCATCTGCCATGGATATATAGACGGTCTGTCATTAAGGCTCCCGAGTGGCGCAGCGATCTAAGGCACTGAATCTCAGTGCTAGAGGTGTCACTACAGACCCTGGTATGATTCCAGACTGTATCACAATCGGCCGTGATTGGGAGTGGGCGGCGCACAATTGGCCCAGTGTCGTTAGGGTTTGGCCGGAGTAGGCAGTCATTGTAAATAAGAATTAGTTCTTAATTGACTTGCCTTGTGAAATAAAAAATTCAAATAAATATCAGCAGTCTGCCATGGATATGAGGTAGCTGTAAAGCAGACCAGAGGCCATTGAGTTACAGAGTTCGCCCTGGATAAACAAATACGACCTGCACCTTGCTAGGACTTTAAACGATAGCCATTAGATAGGACTGGGTTGCTTTTATTCTTTTTCAAATTGGGTCCTTGAGAATGAGTGGGCGTGCGGCTTCATAGAAATGTTATCAGTTGTGTCGACATTTTGCTTGTTTCTGTTTGATGTGTGATTATCATGTGCATCTCTTTCAGGGAGGTTTGATGTGTGATTATCATGTGCATCTCTCAGGGAGGTTTGATGTGTGATTATCATGTGCATCTCTTACAGGGAGGTTTGATGTGTGATTATTATGTGCACCTCAGTGAGGTTTGATGTGTGATAATAATGTGCATCTCTCTCAGTGAGGTTTGATGTGTGATTATTATGTGCACCTCAGTCAGGTTTGATGTGTGATTATCATGTGCATCTCTTTCAGGGAGGTTTGATGTGTGACTATCATGTGCACCTCTCTCAGGGAGGTTTGATTTGTGATTATCATGTGCACCTCTCAGTGAGGTTTGATGTGTGATTATTATGTGCACCTCAGTGAGGTTTGATGTGTGATAATAATGTGCATCTCTCTCAGGGAGGTTTGATGTGTAATTATCATGTGCACCTCTCTCAGGGAGGTTTGATGTGTGATTATCATGTGCATCTCTTTCAGGGAGGTTTGATGTGTGACTATCATGTGCACCTCTCTCAGGGATGTTTGATTTGTGATTATCATGTGCACCACTCAGTGAGGTTTGATGTGTGATTATTATGTGCACCTCAATGAGATTTGAAGTGTGATTATCATGTGCATCTCTCTCAGGGAGGTTTGATGTGTGATTATCATGTGCACCTCTCTCAGGGAGGTTTGATTTGTGATTATCATGTGCACCTCTCAGTGAGGTTTGATGTGTGATTATTATGTGCACCTCAGTGAGGTTTGATGTGTGATTATCATGTGCACCTCTCTCAGGGAGGTTTGATGTGTGATTATCATGTGCATCTCTTTCAGGGAGGTTTGATGTGTGATTATCATGTGCACCTCTCTCGGGGGGGTTTGATTTGTGATTATCATGTGCACCTCTCAGTGAGGTTTGATGTGTGATTATCATGTGCATCTCTTTCAGGGAGGGTTGATGTGTGATTATCATGTTCACCTCTCTCAGGGAGGTTTGATTTGTGATTGTCATGTTCACCTCTCTCAGGGAGGTTTGATGTGTGATTATCATGTGCACCTCTCTCAGGAAGGTTTGATGTGTGATTATCATGTGCATCTCTTTCATGGAGGTTTGATGTGTGATTATCATGTGCACCTCTCTCAGGAAGGTTTGATGTGTGCTTATCATGTGCATCTCTTTCATGGAGGTTTGATGTGTGATTATCATGTGCATCTCTCTCAGGGAGGTTTGATGTGTGATTATTATGTGCACCTCTCAGTGAGGTTTGATGTGTGATTATTATGTGCACCTCAGTGAGGTTTGATGTGTGATTATCATGTGCATCTCTTTCATGGAGGTTTGATGTGTGATCATCATGTGCACCTCTTTCAGGGAGGTTTGATGTGTGATTATCATGTGCACCTCTCAGTGAGGTTTGATGTGTGCTTATCATGTGTACCTCTTTCCTGGAGGTTTGATGTGTGATTATTATGTGCACCTCAGTGAGGTTTGATGTGTGATTATCTGGTGCATCTCTCAGGGATGTTTGATGTGTGATTATCATGTGCACCTCTCTCAGGGAGGTTTGATGTGTGATTATCATGTGCACCTCTCTCAGGGTTTGATTTGTGATTGTCATGTGCACCTCAGTGAGGTTTGATTTGTGATTATCATGTGCACCTCTCAGGGATGTTTGATGTGTGATTATCATGTGCACCTCTCTCAGGGAGGTTTGATGTGTGATTATCATGTGCACCTCTCAGTGAGGTTTGATGTATGATTATCATGTGCACCTCATTGAGGTTTGATGTGTGATTATCATGTCCATCTCTTTCATGGAGGTTTGATGTGTGACTATCATGTGCATCGCTCTCAGGGAGGTTTGATTTGTGATTATCATGTGCATCTCTCAGTGAGGTTTGATGTGTGATTATTATGTGCACCTCAGTGAGGTTTGATGTGTGATTATCATGTGCATCTCTCAGGGATGTTTGATGTGTGATTATCATGTGCACCTCTCTCAGGGAGGTTTGATGTGTGATTATCATGTGCACCTCTCTCAGGGAGGTTTGATTTGTGATTATCATGTTCACCTCTCTCAGGGAGGTTTGATGTGTGATTATCATGTGCACCTCTCTCAGGGAGGTTTGATTTGTGATTATCGTGTGCACCTATCAGGGAGGTTTGATGTGTGATTATCATGTGCACCTCTCTCAGGGAGGTTTGATTTGTGATTATCATGTACACCTCAGTGAGGTTTAATGTGTGATTATCATGTGCATCTCTCTCAGGGAGGTTTGATGTGTGATTATCATGTGCATCTCTCTCAGGGAGGTTTGATGTGTGATTATTATGTGCACCTCAGTGAGATTTGATGTGTGATTATCATGTGCATCTCTCTCGGGGAGGTTTGATGTGTGATTATCATGTGCACCTCTCAGTGAGGTTTGATGTGTGATTATCATGTGCATCTCTTTCATGGAGGTTTGATGTGTGATTATCATGTGCATCTCTTTCATGGAGGTTTGATGTGTGATTATCATGTGCATCTCTTTCATGGAGGTTTGATGTGTGATTATCATGTGCATCTCTTTCATGGAGGTTTGATGTGTGATTATCATGTGCATCTCTTTCATGGAGGTTTGATGTGTGATTATCATGTGCATCTCTTTCAAGGAGGTTTGATGTGTGATTATCATGTGCTGCTCTTTCATGGAGGTTTGATGTGTGATTATCATGTGCTGCTCTCTCAGGGAGGTTTGATGGGTGATTATCACGTGCACCTCTCTCAGGGAGATTTGAGGTGTGATTATCACGTGCACCACTCTCAGGGAGGTTTGAGGTGTGATTATCACGTGCACCACTCTCAGGGAGGTTTGAGGTGTGATTATCACGTGCACCACTCTCAGGGAGGTTTGAGGTGTGATTATTACATGCACCTCTCTCAGGGAGGTTTGAGGTGTGATTATTACATGCACCACTCTCAGGTAGGTTCCATGCACCTCAGTGTGAGCTTGAACTCATAAAGACAGACCAGAGTATACCAATCAAGTTATGCAATGTTGGACTACATTTTCCTTTGTCTCCGATGGTTACCTTGAATTGAATGAAAATATTATTTTATGTGTGCCTTGATTGCTGATTTCAAGCACCTCTCTTTCTCTTTTACTCTCTCTTGCTCTCTCTCTCTCTCTCTCTCTCTATCTCCCCCTCCAATTCAGTTCAGTTCAGTTCAAGGGCTTTATTGGCATGGGAAACATATGTTTACATTGCCAAATCTCTCTCTCTGTCTATCTGATCATCTTGCCATGTGAATAGGAAAAGAGTAGGAAGGCCAGGCTCAAGACTAGAGGCAAACTGAACAGTAGCACAGCTCCAGCTATCAGCCTTGACCCAGTCAATAATAAAGCAGCTAGTGGACTTTGGCCTAGGTTAATTCAGCTGACCGTCCACCCCTTGATTAAATGTTGTAATAGTGTTGTACAATAGTACAGTAATTGAAATATGTGCAACGGCTGGGGACCGGGGTTATGAAACATTGATATAGAATCACGAATCAAATCAAAGTTTATTTGTCACGTGCGCCGAATACAACAGGTGTAGGTAGACCTTACAGTGAATTGCTTACTTACAGGCTCTAACCAACAGTGCAAAAAAGGTATTAGGTGAACAATAGGTAAGTAAAGAAATAAAAAACAATAGTAAAAATATTTTATTATCAGTTTTGGGTCATTCAGAAAGGTGTGCAAAAGAACAGTGCACAAGCCCAGCTATAGTGATGCAGTGTCCCTGTTTCTCCTCCTGACATTGTTGTCAGGGCACAGCAAGTACATCCTGTTACTGAAATGTCAAATCTATGCCTGTGAGTACATCTCCACTATCCAGCCACACACACAACCACTTACATTTCTCTCTCAGCAGTGAACCGATGCTCTGTGCTGAACACAAGGTCATGTTGTCCCCAGTTCATTATGGAGAATATGTTGTTCCAACAGCTGTGACAGACCTCTCTTCCTACTGGTACACAGACTCATTTGTTGGCTTCATTACTTGGGCAGATGTTTTTCTGAAGGCTTTTTTTCCTCTGGTAGTCCTTTGCTGCAGCCAATGACCAAACTCGCCCTCTTTGGCTTCATGGGTGGAATGTTATATTTTTCATAATTTCCTAATTCATTAAGATTATTTATGTTAAATAAACAGATTAAAAGCTGGTGTTTCTATGGTAAACAGTTTTGTTATATTTCAGTTTTCTGTGATGTGCAGTATATAAAGTGTAACATTGGGATGCAAACTCAAGATGGAATACATTTCAACTCTATATCTGACATGGTACAGGTGTCTTCTTTTTTTAAGCCCATAACCATGTGTTTGAGGTGGATATTTTTGTTTCAAAGTAGATTTGTTTAAGACTACCAAGAATCACTCTGTGACCTTGATTTAGCCTACTTCAGTAAAAGGTTAATAAGTTATCTTTTCAAATATTTGTGTCATACTTTGTATTTTGTGGAATCAGAAGCAAAGGAATACACATTTTGAAACCAAGTCAACCAATTAGAACCATTAATAATCTGATTTCATATTTAACAACAAGCACAAAAAGCCTTGGAGCAGCACAGTCTAACCATGAGACTGCTAAAGCAGCCAGGAGAGGAGTGTCCTTGTGAATGTTTCCATTATCCAGCCCCAAGATCAAACCTACTGTAGTTAATTAAACAGGGGGAGATAGAACACAATGGGGGCTCTGCATTGTCAAGGCCAGCTAAATAATTCACAACTCTTCCGCTCTCTTTCAGAATCCCATATCAGACGCATCTTCTCCCGTCCTGGCAGTTAATATGTGCGGTACATTCCCAAACGCGGCCATAGGAACTCAGTAAACACCTATAGATCAGACCTGGCTTCAAATACTACTGGAAATCATTTCAAATACGTTATCTGGACTTTATTGAGCTTGCCTATTGCAATGGAACCAATAGACAACTCCCAAACCCAGCCCACCTGGCACTCTTGGCAAACTAAAGCAAACAATCTGAAAATATTTTAAATATTTTAAATAGTATTTGAACCCGGATAGCACCCTGTGCTGCTGCTGGCACGGACCCTTTCAATCAAGCCTGCAAGCCTCCTGAGGTAAAACATCAGTAAAACTGATAGGACGGCCTTCGCCACAGGGACACCGGCAGCCTGCACAGACCATTTTTACATATTCATTTATGTCCTGAAGAGTTATAATTAAGCGAAGAGGGTGGGTCCGGTGTGTTTAGGGAAATGTTAAACGGGCCCATCGGTTGTAGTTTATGTGTCTTTCATCACCTTTTATGGAGGTGCTCTGAACAGGCCATGTTTATGTTGCCTTCACAGGTAGAGGGATTGGAGCTGTGTTTGCACAAAAGGTCAAATGATGGGTGTAATAGTGTTGCCATGGAGAGAGCAGACATTTGAGAAGTAGAGTAATAGCGTGTGTGATTGACAGCCCTTCGGCATTGGATTGACTTCTTTTCTCTTAATGAATGATGGATGTGAGGGAGGAGCTGCGGTGCGCCACAGACTCCAAACCTTGACAGATCAAAAGGAAAGTTTGAAAGACGATTCATTGATTCATCCCAAGGACTAAACTGTTGACAAAAATGGTTGCCGATGTCACTGTATTACTCGAACTACATGCATTGTATGCCATTACCTTGTAGATGCTAATAGCTGTCCTTGAATATGTACCATCTTTGGTTTTAGAGATGCAATGGAATTTTTTGATCAGGTAAATCTTGATTGGAAGCATAGCGCCATAACAACTCATAACTCGGTCATAACCATGTCATAACTGCTGACATATGGGTCATAATGGGTCACATATATTTAGACGTGTTGTGACATATATTGCAGTGTTTTGTGTTAAAACAGTGCTCCAAATGAAGTGTTAACCTGAACACTAGTAGCGTGAAGTAGTATGAACACTGATTTCAGACAATTGCTTTACTTAACATTTTTTCATATACATATACACAATATATACACAAAAGTATGTGGACACCCCTTCAAATGAGTGGATTCGGCTATTTCAGCCACAGCCGTTGCCACCTTTTCAACAAGTCAGTTTGTGAAATTTCTGCCCTGATAGAGCTGTCCCAATAAACTGTAAGTGCTGTTATTGTGAAGTAGAAATGTCTAGGAGCAACAACGGCTCAGCCGCAAAGTGGTAGGCCACACAAGCTCACACAACAGGACTGAAGTGCTGAAGCGCATAGCACTTAATAATAGTCTTTCATCGGTTGCAACACACACTACCGAGTTCCAAAATGCATCTGAAAGCAAAGTCAGCACAAGAACTGTTCACCGGGAGTTTCATAAAATGGGTTTCCATGGCCGAGCAGCAGCACACAAGCCTAAGTTCACCATGCACAAAACCAAACGTCGGCTGGAGTGGCGTAAAGCTCGCTGCCATTGGACTCTGGAACAGTGGAAACGCGTTCTCTGGAGGGATGAATCACGCTTCACCTTCTGGCAGTCCGACAAGACAAATCTGGGTTTGGTAGATGCCAGGAGACCGACACCATATTAATGCCCATGATTTTGGAATGAGATGTTTGAGGAGCAGGTGTCCATATACTTTTGGTCATGTAGTGTAGCTGTGTCTGCGTCTGTCTTTGTGTCTTCAATGTAAGAAATCTAACCTGAAGTCTTCACAAACTGTACAGTCTGAGCCTTTTGGCTACAGATGCTTTAATTTTCCATGAAAAATCTTCCTTGTCTATCTTAAGGTTTCCCTCTGTGGCCTCTCTCTAGTTGCAAAATAACTGGAACTTTCCTTAAATTCCCCAGTTTTCCAGAAATGCTGGTTGGATGATTCTGCATTTCCTCCTTATTCTCTCCTGATTCCGGGAATCCTCCAACTGTGGGATCAAGGGAATTTTGGGGAAATTACCATCATTTTGCAACTCTACATATCTCTTTCTCTAGCCTGGTTTATTCCTGCCGCTGTCATGCATCCTGTGTCTTGATCTGCACTGCAGTGCCTTAGACCGCTGCGCCACTCGGGAGGCTGTACACAAATGATTTGACTGATATTCTTTCAAAATAATATTTATTAATTTTAAGACACATATTAATGCCATAAGTCAGTAGCACCACCTGTCATTGATTTTAGAGGACGGCATAATGATGATGGAAATGGTCTCACTGTCCAGATCCTTCTTCACTAGTAGGGTACCCAGACACAACGCATGTCTGACTATCTCCGGAGGTGGTCAAGGAAGATCAAAATGCGTATTTTAATTGTCTACGTATGTCAAAATGGTGGCCACAGTCTGAATGTGGACAAGATCAGGACAATGGAAGCATTTTAGAACCAGGTATAAACGGGGCTTCTGTCTCTCAGCAAAGGTCATTCTGTAGGTAGCGGGGAACCTTGAGCCTATCAGTGACTAGAAGAGAAGTGCATTATTCATGCACTTTTCTCTGTAAAACACAGGTGCAGAATAACACCATTCACTGGACTGGACCCAGTACTGTGGTCCTCTGCTCATGTAATTACAAACAAGTGATAAACAGTTTGTTACAAAACACAGACAGGCTCTGGCGTGCACATTGATGTTTAATGTAATAGTCTGGCCTTAAACTGAGTTTCCCTGTATGTGGTGCTGCTCCATCTGTTCTCTCCCTTTCAGAGGGACAATAGGAGACCTTCAGCACGGTGAATACAGAGGCAAGTGTGTGTGTGTGTGTGTGTGTGTGTTTCCACATTCAGAAAAGTTCACAATTCTCCTTTTTTCCTGATCTGCGTGTCTGGATGATCATGTGACCTCCGGGTAACTGTCTGCATGCACAGAGCCCTTGCTGTTTAGTAAGAATACATGTATTTGTAGATGTGGAGATGTTTTCTACTGCAATCTGCTGTCTACTTGCACCTGCAGTGAATGAGAGGAGGCTGAGCAGTAGTCTACATGTGTCAGTCAGTGAATGAGAGAGGGAGGATATGCAGTAGTCTACATGTCAGTCAGTGAATGAGAGAGGGAGGATATGCAGTAGTCTACATGTCAGTCAGTGAATGAGAGAAGAGGCTGTGCAGTAGTCTACATGTCAAATCAAATCACATTTTATTTGTCACATACACATGGTTAGCAGATGTTAATGCGAGTGTTAGCAGATGTTAAGCGAAATGCTTGTGCTTCTAGTTCCGACAATGCAGTAATAACCAACAAGTAATCTAACTAACAATACCAAAACTACTGTCTTATACACAGTGTAAGGGGATAAAGAATATGTACATAAGGATATATGAATGAGTGATGGTACAGAGCAGCATAGGCAAGATACAGTAGATGGTATCGAGTACAGTATATACAAATCAAATCAAATTTTATTTGTCACATACACATGGTTAGCAGATGTTAATGCGAGTGTAGCGAAATGCTTGTGCTTCTAGTTCCGACAATGCAGTAATAACCAACAAGTAATCTAACTAACAATTCCAAAACTACTGTCTTATTCACAGTGTAAGGGGATAAAGAATATGTACATAAGGATATATGAATGAGTGATGGTACAGAGCAGCATAGGCAAGATACAGTAGCTGATATCGAGTACAGTATATATATACATATGAGATGAGTATGTAAACAAAGTGGCATAGTTAAAGTGGCTAGTGATACATGTATTACATAAGGATGCAGTCGATGATATAGAGTACAGTATATACGTATGCATATGAGATGAATAATGTAGGGTATGTAAACATTATATGAGGTAGCATTGTTTAAAGTGGCTAGTGATATATTTACATCATTTCCCATCAATTCCCATTATTAAAGTGGGTGGAATTGAGTCAGTGTCAGTGTGTTGGCAGCAGTCACTCAATGTTAGTGGTGGCTGTTTAACAGTCTGATGGCCTTGAGATAGAAGCTGTTTTTCAGTCTCTCGGTCCCAGCTTGGATGCACCTGTACTGACCTCGCCTTCTGGATGATAGCGGGGTGAACAGGCAGTGGCTCGGGTGGTTGATGTCCTTGATGATCTTTATGGCCTTCCTGTAACATTGGGTGGTGTAGGTGTCCTGGAGGGCAGGTAGTTTGCCCCCGGTGATGCGTTGTGCAGACCTCACTACCCTCTGGAGAGCCTTACGGTTGAGGGCGGAGCAGTTGCCGTACCAGGCGGTGATACAGCCCGCCAGGATGCTCTCGATTGTGCATCTGTAGAAGTTTGTGAGTGCTTTTGGTGACAAGCCGAATTTCTTCAGCCTCCTGAGGTTGAAGAGGCGCTGCTGCGCCTTCTTCACGATGCTGTCTGTGTGAGTGGACCAATTCAGTTTGTCTGTGATGTGTATGCCGAGGAACTTAAAACTTGCTACCCTCTCCACTACTGTTCCATCGATGTGGATAGGGGGGTGTTCCCTCTGCTGTTTCCTGAAGTCCACAATCATCTCCTTAGTTTTGTTGACGTTGAGTGTGAGGTTATGTGTCAGTCAGTGAATGAGAGAGGAGGCTGAGCAGTAGTCTACATGTGTCAGTCAGTGAATGAGAGAGGGAGGATATGCAGTAGTCTACATGTGTCAGTCAGTGAATGAGAGAGGGAGGATATGTGGTCTGATGAACTTGTCCGGCTGCATTAGCAGCACTGTACTGTACTGGTTGTTGAACCAGCCTAAAAGAAAATGGTCCTTCGCCTCATGTCACCTGCACTAAAAGCCATGGCAGAACACAGGATGTGACTCATAGAAGACAGGGTCAGGGCTCCAGTAGCAGACTGGTGCTGGGTCGTATTCATTAGGTACCTGGACGGAAGAAAACAGACAAACACGGAGGGGCCACCTGAAATTGTCCAATAATAAACATTTGTTTTAGTTCCTGGTTGCAAAATGTTTTGCTAAGGTGTGCGCTAAGGAAGACAAGCCTGTTAGGATCCTGTAAGAGGGGCCTCATCGAAACACTAACACATGAAATGCTTTCTTAGTATACTCAAGTAATAATGTAGTCATTTGGTGAATGCTTTTATCCACGGAGACTATAAGAGAGATGTACTCCATGTCAATTTGCTTGTCGAGTGCTGTTTGACGTCAGGATTGTTTTCCTTGCCTTTCAGAATGAAATTCATGTATTTCATTCATGCATCATAAAAAAAATATGGCAACTACTACAATCTAACCTTTAAAGTCTCCTGTCCTTACCTGTACTCCAACTTGAATTTGTGGCTTAGAAATGATTGTATGGTAATGTATTACTTTTTCCATTGAGGTCTGCTCTGTGTAAAGACTACAGCATCACAATGTCAAAGTTATTTCCATTTAAAATGTATTTCCTTCATCCTTCCTGACCCTTTGTCTGTTCTGTCGTTTACCCTCAGAAAGTGTGACGGAGGCAGAGGTGTTGAAAGTGGGACAGAGGCCGAGCTGTTGAAAGTGTGACGGAGGCAGAGCTGTTGAAAGTGGGACGGAGGCCGAGCTGTTGAAAGTGTGACGGAGGCCGAGCTGTTGAAAGTGGGACGGAGGCCGAGCTGTTGAAAGTGTGACGGAGGCAGAGCTGTTGAAAGTGGGACGGAGGCAGAGCTATTGAAAGTGTGACGGAGGCAGAGCTATTGAAAGTGTGACGGAGGCAGAGCTATTGAAAGTGTGACGGAGGCAGAGCTATTGAAAGTGTGACGGAGGCAGAGCTATTGAAAGTGTGACGGAGGCAGAGCTATTGAAAGTGTGACGGAGGCAGAGCTATTGAAAGTGTGACGGAGGCAGAGCTATTGAAAGTGGGAGGCAGAGCTATTGAAAGTGTGACGGAGGCAGAGCTATTGAAAGTGTGACGGAGGCAGAGCTGTTGAAAGTGTGACGGAGGCAGAGCTGTTGAAAGTGTGACGGAGGCAGAGCTGTTGAAAGTGTGACGGAGGCAGAGCTGTTGAAAGTGTGACGGAGGCAGAGCTGTTGAAAGTGTGACGGAGGCGGAGCTATTGAAAGGGTGACGGAGGCAGAGCTATTGACAGTGTGACGGAGGCAGAGCCATTGAAAGTGTGACGGAGGCAGAGCCGTTGAAAGTGTGACGGAGGCAGAGCCGTTGAAAGTGTGACGGAGGCAGAGCCATTGAAAGTGTGACGGAGGCAGAGCTATTGAAAGTGTGACGGAGGCAGAGCTATTGAAAGTGTGACGGAGGCAGAGCTATTGAAAGTGTGAAGGAGGCAGAGCTATTGAAAGTGTGACGGAGGCAGAGCTGTTGAAAGTGTGACGGAGGCAGAGCTGTTGAAAGTGTGACGGAGGCAGAGCTGTTGAAAGTGTGACGGAGGCAGAGCTGTTGAAAGTGTGACGGAGGCAGAGCTGTTGAAAGTGTGACGGAGGCGGAGCTATTGAAAGGGTGACGGAGGCAGAGCTATTGAAAGTGTGACGGAGGCAGAGCCATTGAAAGTGTGACGGAGGCAGAGCCGTTGAAAGTGTGACGGAGGCAGAGCCGTTGAAAGTGTGACGGAGGCAGAGCTGTTGAAAGTGGGACGGAGGCAGAGCTGTTGAAAGTGGGACGGAGGCAGAGCTGTTGAAAGTGTGACGGAGGCAGAGCTGTTGAAAGTGTGACGGAGGCAGAGCTGTTGAAAGTGTGACGGAGGCAGAGCTGTTGAAAGTGTGACGGAGGCAGAGCTATTGAAAGTGTGACGGAGGCAGAGCTATTGAAAGTGGGACGGAGGCAGAGCTATTGAAAGTGTGAAGGAGGCAGAGCCGTTGAAAGTGTGACGGAGGCAGAGCCGTTGAAAGTGTGACGGAGGCAGAGCTATTGAAAGTGTGACGGAGGCAGAGCTGTTGAAAGTGGGACGGAGGCAGAGCTGTTGAAAGTGGGACGGAGGCAGAGCTGTTGAAAGTGGGACGGAGGCAGAGCTATTGAAAGTGTGACGGAGGCAGAGCTGTTGAAAGTGTGACGGAGGCAGAGCTGTTGAAAGTGGGACGGAGGCAGAGCTGTTGAAAGTGGGACGGAGGCAGAGCTGTTGAAAGTGGGACGGACGCAGAGCTGTTGAAAGTGGGACGGAGGCAGAGCTGTTGAAAGTGGGACGGAGGCAGAGCTGTTGAAAGTGTGACGGAGGCAGAGCTATTGAAAGTGTGACGGAGGCAGAGCTGTTGAAAGTGGGACAGAGGCAGAGTTGTTGAAAGTGTGACGGAGGCAGAGCTATTGAAAGTGTGACGGAGGCAGAGCTGTTGAAAGTGTGACGGAGGCAGAGCTATTGAAAGTGGGACGGAGGCGGAGCTATTGAAAGGATGACGGAGGCAGAGCTGTTGAAAGTGTGACGGAGGCAGAGCCATTGAAAGTGTGACGGAGGCAGAGCTGTTGAAAGTGTGACGGAGGCAGAGCTATTGAAAGTGTGACGGAGGCAGAGCTGTTGAAAGTGTGACGGAGGCAGAGCTGTTGAAAGTGGGACGGAGGCAGAGCTGTTGAAAGTGGGACGGAGGCAGAGCTGTTGAAAGTGGGACGGACGCAGAGCTGTTGAAAGTGTGACGGAGGCAGAGCTGTTGAAAGTGTGACGGAGGCAGAGCTGTTGAAAGTGTGACGGAGGCAGAGCTATTGAAAGTGTGACGGAGGCAGAGCTATTGAAAGTGGGACGGAGGCAGAGCTATTGAAAGTGTGAAGGAGGCAGAGCCGTTGAAAGTGTGACGGAGGCAGAGCCGTTGAAAGTGTGACGGAGGCAGAGCTGTTGAAAGTGTGACGGAGGCAGAGCTGTTGAAAGTGGGACGGAGGCAGAGCTGTTGAAAGTGGGACGGAGGCAGAGCTGTTGAAAGTGGGACGGAGGCAGAGCTGTTGAAAGTGGGACGGAGGCAGAGCTATTGAAAGTGTGACGGAGGCAGAGCTGTTGAAAGTGTGACGGAGGCAGAGCTGTTGAAAGTGGGACGGAGGCAGAGCTGTTGAAAGTGGGACGGAGGCAGAGCTGTTGAAAGTGGGACGGACGCAGAGCTGTTGAAAGTGGGACGGAGGCAGAGCTGTTGAAAGTGGGACGGAGGCAGAGCTGTTGAAAGTGTGACGGAGGCAGAGCTATTGAAAGTGTGACGGAGGCAGAGCTGTTGAAAGTGGGACAGAGGCAGAGCTGTTGAAAGTGTGACGGAGGCAGAGCTATTGAAAGTGTGACGGAGGCAGAGCTGTTGAAAGTGTGACGGAGGCAGAGCTATTGAAAGTGGGACGGAGGCGGAGCTATTGAAAGGATGACGGAGGCAGAGCTATTGAAAGTGTGACGGAGGCAGAGCCATTGAAAGTGTGACGGAGGCAGAGCTGTTGAAAGTGTGACGGAGGCAGAGCTATTGAAAGTGTGACGGAGGCAGAGCTATTGAAAGTGTGACGGAGGCAGAGCTGTTGAAAGTGTGACGGAGGCAGAGCTATTGAAAGTGGGACGGAGGCGGAGCTATTGAAAGGGTGACGGAGGCAGAGCTATTGAAAGTGTGACGGAGGCAGAGCCATTGAAAGTGTGACGGAGGCAGAGCTATTGAAAGGGTGACGGAGGCAGAGCTGTTGAAAGTGGGACGGAGGCAGAGCTATTGAAAGTGTGATGGAGGCAGAGCTGTTGAAAGTGGGACAGAGGCAGAGTTGTTGAAAGTGGGACGGAGGCAGAGCTATTGAAAGTGTGACGGAGGCAGAGCTGTTGAAAGTGTGACGGAGGCAGAGCTATTGAAAGTGTGATGGAGGCAGAGCTGTTGAAAGTGTGACGGAGGCAGAGCTGTTGAAAGTGGGACGGACGCAGAGCTGTTGAAAGTGGGACAGAGGCAGAGTTGTTGAAAGTGGGACGGAGGCAGAGCTATTGAAAGTGGGACAGAGGCAGAGCTATTGAAAGTGTGATGGAGGCAGAGCTGTTGAAAGTGTGACGGAGGCAGAGCTGTTGAAAGTGTGACGGAGGCAGAGCTGTTGAAAGTGGGACGGAGGCAGAGCTATTGAAAGTGGGACGGAGGCAGAGCTATTGAAAGTGGGACGGAGGCAGAGCTATTGAATGTCTGGAACCAGAAGCATAAAGTTGCACCCTGACCCTTAAAAACAAAGTCTTATAGATCTTGTGTGGGATTTTTCCTGCAGTCTTATGTCAGCATACAATATACACTGAGTGTACAAAACATTAGGAACACCTTCCCAATATTGAGTTGAACCCCTTTTGCTTTCAGAACAGCCTCAATTCGTTGGACTTGGATTCTACAAGGGATGCTGGCCCACGCCAATGGTTCCCACAGTTGGGTTGGCTGGATGTCCTTTGGGTGGTGGACCATTCTTGAAAAACCCAACAGCGTTAAAGTTCTTGACACATTTAAACCGGTGTGCCTGGCACCTACTACCATACCCCATTCAAAGCTCTTAAATATTTTTGTCTTGCCCATTCACCCTGTTATGGCACACATTCACAATCCATGTCTCAATTGTCCTTTACCCTGTTTTCTCCGTTTCATCTACACTGATTGAAGTGGATTTAACAAGTGACATCAATAAGTGATCACAGCTTTCACCTGGATTCACCTGGTCAGTGTGTCATGGACAAAACATTAGGAACTCCTGCTTTGTCCACTCAGTGTATTTTCAATGCATATACTTAGAGCTATATTGATCCATTTTATTCCCAGTGGATTTACCATAGACTTTAAGAGTGAGTAGTGATTGAACCAACTCACTCACTGTCAATGTCAAACCAAGTAATTAATTGGAGTCAAACACATACACAAAATTCAGCCTTGAAAGTTCCAGTGAGACAACTTCAGTCCAGTCAGAACATTCCTTCCAAAGCAGGAAGTCAACCATGCTGCCCTGGATATCGAGCAGACTATACAGCATCGCCGAAGGTCAGCATTTGTGTCCTGAACCTTTAGAAATCATCTTCAGTTTAAAAGGGGTTTATTAGGACTTTAAGAGGTTGTTGATGTGTGACGACCACGGCAATGACAACGATGATGTCATGGCAACAGGGTTGTTCTTGAAGTGCGGTGGCATTTGCATCCCTTGCCTTTGCAACCATGAAAATAACATTAGTGACACGTAGTTACAGATGTTTATGTTTATACTGAACTGTTTATCAATCATAAAACACTGCAAGTCCTTTATACTGCAAAACTTTGTTTAACCATTGTTTAAAGTACTTAGGGTAAGCAAATTGGCTTGTCCCAGTAGTGATGTGTGCAGTTGTGATCGGGGATTTAGAGATATCTATGATTTGAAATGCTAGAATTGTATATATTGTACAGATCAATAAATGCAAAGTTGTATAATGTGTATTATAAACTGGGTGGTTCTGAGCCCTGAATGCTGATTGGCTGACAGCCACGGTATATCACAACATTTATTTTTACTGCTCTAATTACATTGGTAACCAGTTTATAATAGCAGTAAGGCACCTCGGGGGTTTGTGGTAAATGACCAATATACCACGGTTAAGGGCTGTATCCAGGCACTCCACATTGCGTTGCGCATAAGAACAGCCCTTAGCTGTGGTACATTGGCCATATACCCCCCCCCCCCTTGCCTTATTGCTTAAGTATTTAGTAGTATAATGTCTGTCCCTCAGTTGTGTGCCATTGGTACCACCTTGAGAAATCACTTTGATCATTCTCTCCAGTGGCAAACTGTTGTTGGGGTTATTGAAAATCTAGGAAATGATTACACGGAACAAAAATATAAACGCAACATGTCAAGTGTTGGTCTCATGTTTCATAAGCTAAAATAAATGATTCCAGAAATGTAACATACGCACAAAAAGCTTATTACTCTAAAATGTTGTGCAGAAATGTGTTAACATCCATGTTAGTGAGCATTTCTCATTTTTAAATTCTCTGACAACAGCTCTGGTGGACATTCCTGTAGTCAGCAGGCCAATTGCACACTCCCTCAAAACTTGAGACAATTGTGGCATTGTGTTGTGACAACTGCACATTTTAGAGTTGTCTTTTAATGGCCCCAGCACAAGGTGCACCTGTGCAATGATCATGCTGTTTAATCAGCTTCTTGCTATGCCACACCTGTCAGGTGGATGGATTATCTTGGCAAAAGAGAAACACTAACAGGGATGTAAACACATATGTGCACAAGATTTTGAAAAATAAGCTTTTTGTGCAGATGGAACATTTCTGGGATCTTTTATTTTAGTTTATGAAACATGGGACCAACACTTGACATGTTACTTTGTATTTTTGTTCAGTATATATGGATTATTATATGGATTATTATTGGCCTGTTGGAAACTAACTCTCTATTACATCACACAGCTCAGGCCTGATCTGATTTCTCTCTACAGAAACTGTAGCTCACCCCCCAAAAATCTGGAATTCAAATAATTGAACCAACATCATTGAATTAGTTGTTCAAAACCCCCAAAATAACCAACATTTTGATTGATTTCTCAGCACCCCCCTTTACTGGTGGCACAATGTTATCATAATGGTACAAATTATTTAAAGTCATTAAACTACCATATTAGTTGATCTAGAATGGGAAGTTGATCCCAAATACATTATTCAGAATGCCATACCCATATTTAAACGAGAATACTGCCATACCCATATTTAAACGAGACTACTGCCATACCCATATTTAAACGAGACTACTGCCATACCCATATTTAAACGAGACTACTGCCATACCCATATTTAAACGAGACTACTGCCATACCCATATTTAAACGAGACTACTGCCATACCCATATTTAAACGAGACTACTGCCATACCCATATTTAAACGAGACTACTGCCATACCCATATTTAAACGAGACTACTGCCATACCCATATTTAAACGAGACTACTGCCATACCCATATTTAAACGACTACTGCAGACTACTGCCTGCACGGAGGCATATTTAAACGAGACTACTGCCCGGAGGCATATTTAAACGAGACTACTGCCGGAGGCATATTTAAACGAGACTACTACACGGAGGCCGAGACTGGCATATTTAAACGAGACTAGGCTGCGAGACCTGCACGGAGGCATATTTAAACGAGACTACTGCCGGAGGACGGCATATTTAAACGAGAGACTACTGCCCGACGGCATATTTAAACGAGACTACTGCCATACCCATATTTAAACGAGACTACTGCATATTTCGACGGAGGCATATTTAAACGAGACTACTGCCCGGCAGCATATTTAAACGAGACTACTGCCCGACGGCATATTTAAACGAGACTACTGCCAGACGCATATTTAAACGAGACTACTGCACGAAGGCATATTTAAACGAGACTACTGCCCGACGGCATATTTAAACGAGACTACTGCCATACCCATATTTAAACGAGACTACTGCCCGACGGCATATTTAAACGAGACTACTGCTCGACGGCATATTTAAACGAGACTACTGACCGACGGCATATTTAAACGAGACTACTGCCCGGCGGCATATTTAAACGAGACTACTGCCAGACGGCATATTTAAACGAGACTACTGCCCGACGGCATATTTAAACGAGACTACTGCCCGACGGCATATTTAAACGAGACTACTGCCAGACGGCATATTTAAACGAGACTACTGCCCGACGGCATATTTAAACGAGACTACTGCCCGACGGCATATTTAAACGAGACTACTGCCCGACGGCATATTTAAACGAGACTACTGCCATACCCATATTTAAACGAGACTACTGCTCGACGGCATATTTAAACGAGACTACTGCCATACCCATATTTAAACGAGACTACTGCTCAACGGCATATTTAAACGAGACTACTGCCATACCCATATTTAAACGAGACTACTGCCATACCCATATTTAAACGAGAATACTGCCATACCCATATTTAAACGAGACTACTGCCATACCATATTTAAACGAGACTACTGCCATACCCATATTTAAACGAGACTACTGCCATACCCATATTTAAACGAGACTACTGCCATACCCTGCCACTACCCATATTTAAACTGAGACATATTTACTGCCATACCCATATTTAAACGAGACTACTGCGGAGGCCGACAACTGCACGGAGGCATATTTAAACGAGACTACTGCCCTGCACGGAGGCATATTTAAACGAGACTACAGCACGGAGGCATATTTAAACGAGACAACTGCACGGAGGCATATTTAAACGAGACTACTGCACGGAGGCATATTTAAACGAGACTACTGCACGGAGGCATATTTAAACGAGACAACTGCACGGAGGCATATTTAAACGAGACTACTGCACGGAGGCATATTTAAACGAGACTACTACACGGAGGCATATTTAAACGAGACAACTGCACGGAGGCATATTTAAACGAGACTACTGCACGGAGGCATATTTAAACGAGACAACTGCACGGAGGCATATTTAAACGAGACAACTGCACGGAGGCATATTTAAACGAGACAACTGCACGGAGGCATATTTAAACGAGACTACTGACTACCCGACGGCATATTTAAACGAGACTACTGCCGAGACTACCCATATTTAAACGAGACTACTGCCATACCCATATTTTAAACAAGACTACTGCCATACCCATATTTAAACGAGATTACTGCACAGAGGCATATTTAAACGAGACTACTGCACGGAGGCATATTTAAACGAGACTACTGCCATACCCATATTTAAACGAGACTACTGCCATACCCATATTTAAACGAGACTACTGCACGGAGGCATATTTAAACGAGACTACTGCCATACCCATATTTAAACGAGACTACTGCCATACCCATATTTAAACGAGACTACTGCCGGAGGCATATTTAAACGAGACTACGGAGGCATATTTAAACGAGACTACTGCACGGAGGCATATTTAAACGAGACTACTGCACGGAGGCATATTTAAACGAGACTACTGCACGGAGGCATATTTAAACGAGACTACTGCACGGAGGCATATTTAAACGAGACTACTGCCATACCCATATTTAAACGAGACTACTGCCATACCCATATTTAAACGAGAATACTGCCATACCCATATTTAAACGAGACTACTGCCATACCATATTTAAACGAGACTACTGCCATACCCATATTTAAACGAGACTACTGCCCGACGGCATATTTAAACGAGACTACTGCCCGGCGGCATATTTAAACGAGACTACTGCACGGAGGCATATTTAAACGAGACAACTGCACGGAGGCATATTTAAACGAGACTACTGCACGGAGGCATATTTAAACGAGACTACTGCACGGAGGCATATTTAAACGAGACAACTGCACGGAGGCATATTTAAACGAGACTACTGCACGGAGGCATATTTAAACGAGACTACTACACGGAGGCATATTTAAACGAGACAACTGCACGGAGGCATATTTAAACGAGACTACTGCACGGAGGCATATTTAAACGAGACAACTGCACGGAGGCATATTTAAACGAGACAACTGCACGGAGGCATATTTAAACGAGACAACTGCACGGAGGCATATTTAAACGAGACTACTGCCCGACGGCATATTTAAACGAGACTACTGCCATACCCATATTTAAACGAGACTACTGCCATACCCATATTTAAACAAGACTACTGCCATACCCATATTTAAACGAGACTACTGCCATACCCATATTTAAACGAGATTACTGCACGGAGGCATATTTAAACGAGACTACTGCACGGAGGCATATTTAAACGAGACTACTGCCATACCCATATTTAAACGAGACTACTGCCATACCCATATTTAAACGAGACTACTGCACGGAGGCATATTTAAACGAGACTACTGCCATACCCATATTTAAACGAGACTACTGCCATACCCATATTTAAACGAGATTACTGCACGGAGGCATATTTAAACGAGACTACTGCCCGGAGGCATATTTAAACGAGACTACTGCCATACCCATATTTAAACGAGACTACTGCCATACCCATATTTAAACGAGACTACTGCACGGAGGCATATTTAAACGAGACTACTGCCATACCCATATTTAAACGAGACAACTGCACGGAGGCATATTTAAACGAGACTACTGCCATACCCATATTTAAACGAGACTACTGCCATACCCATATTTAAACGAGACTACTGCCATACCCATATTTAAACGAGACTACTGCCATACCCATATTTAAACGAGACTACTGCCCGACGGCATATTTAAACGAGACTACTGCCATACCCATATTTAAACGAGACTACTGCCCTGCAGCATATTTAAACGAGACTACTGCCCGGCAGCATATTTAAACGAGACTACTGCCCGGCAGCATATTTAAACGAGACTACTGCCCTGCAGCATATTTAAACGAGACTACTGCCCTGCAGCATATTTAAACGAGACTACTGCCATACCCATATTTAAACAAGACTACTGCCATACCCATATTTAAACGAGACTACTGCCATACCCATATTTAAATGAGATTACTGCACGGAGGCATATTTAAACGAGACTACTGCACGGAGGCATATTTAAACGAGACTACTGCCATACCTATATTTAAACGAGACAACTGCACAGAGGCATATTTAAACGAGACTGCTGCCATACCCATATTTAAACGAGACTACTGCCATACCCATATTTAAACGAGACTACTGCCATACCCATATTTAAACGAGACTACTGCCATACCCATATTTAAACGAGACTACTGCCATACCCATATTTAAACGAGACTACTGCCCGACGGCATATTTAAACGAGACTACTGCCCGGCGGCATATTTAAACGAGACTACTGCACGGAGGCATATTTAAACGAGACAACTGCACGGAGGCATATTTAAACGAGACAACTGCACGGAGGCATATTTAAACGAGACAACTGCTCGGAGGCATATTTAAACGAGACTACTGCACGGAGGCATATTTAAACGAGACAACTGCACGGAGGCATATTTAAACGAGACAACTGCCCAGAGGCATATTTAAACGAGACTACTGTCCGGCAGCATATTTAAACGAGACTACTGCCCGGCAGTATATTTAAACGAGACTACTGCCCAGAGGCATATTTAAACGAGACTACTGCCCAGAGGCATATTTAAACGAGACTACTGCCCGGCAGTATATTTAAACGAGACTACTGCCCAGAGGCATATTTAAACGAGACTACTGCCCAGAGGCATATTTAAACGAGACTACTGCCCAGAGGCATATTTAAACGAGACTACTGCCCGGCAGTATATTTAAACGAGACTACTGCCCAGAGGCATATTTAAACGAGACTACTGCCCAGAGGCATATTTAAATGAGACTACTGTCCGGCAGCATATTTAAACGAGACTACTGCCCGGCAGCATATTTAAACGAGACTACTGCCCGGCAGCATATTTAAACGAGACTACTGCCCGGCAGCATATTTAAACGAGACTACTGCCCAGAGGCATATTTAAACGAGACTACTGCCCGACGGCATATTTAAACGAGACTACTGCACGGCAGCATATTTAAACGAGACTACTGCCCGGCAGCATATTTAAACGAGACTACTGCCCAGAGGCATATTTAAACGAGACTACTATATCCATGGACACAGACTGTCTGATTGTATACCCAACAAAAAATCTAACTGCAATAAAAAGAGTGAACGTGGTTTCACCATCATGATCCATGTCATTATTTAGGGCCAGAACTGTACCCATTACATCATCTCTGAACTACACCATTTTCCAGCAGCTAGGCCTAGGGGGTTATCTGGACAGGGCCATGGACTTCCCTAGTATTCCAGAACCATGGACAAAGCATTACATTTGAACTTGGACTAGAGAAAGCCATCTTAAGTCCGCAAGCTATTTAAAGTATTTTAAGGGTTCGATCACAGCTCATTATTTGATAGGATGAGAAGACAAATGGAAATTGGGTGACATATGTTTAGGTCTTGGCTCACAATTATTTTTTGTGGGGGGGGGGGTTCCTTGAGTGGCGCAGCGGTCTAAGGCATTGCATCGCAGTGCTAGAGGCGTCACTACAGAACCAGGTTTGATCCCGGGCTATATCACAACCCGGCTGTGATCGGGAGTCCCATAGGGCGGCGCACAATTGGCCCAGCGTCGTCAGGGTTAGGGGAGGGTTTGGCCGAGGTAGGCTGTCATTGTAAATAAGAATTTGTTCTAAACTGACCTGCCTAGTTAAATAAAGGTTAAAAAAATAAATAAACAATCTGACAGTACAGATAGACTGCATTGTAGTGGACAATGTCTGACATCTTGTGGTCAATGGAAGCACTTGCATGACCATAATGTTCAGTATAAGCAGACTACTGCATTGCATCACACACACAACCACCCATCCACACTTATAGCCACAGTCCACACATAGGGCCAAACCTGTCCACACACACACACACACACACACACACAAGAGGTGTACACTAGAGACTGTAGGGACTTATATTAGACAGAACCCAAAGGCAGTTTACTTTGTCAACACTTAAAATGAAATATATTTTTTACAAAACAGAAAAAGAACAACATTTCATACCGAAGAGCTGCTTGTCATTTGCAGAGGGAACTTTACACAGGTCTTAAAATGGTAACACTTTACTCCAGGCAGAGAGACATAACCCCTACATAACACACTGTCAGAAGCATGACAAAGCAGTTTCTTTTTTTATGCTACAACAGTTCAGACAGGCACTACGCCCTTTTTACGACAGTGCTCATAAGGCGCTATGTCATGTCACCGCAAGTAAAGTGTTATAAAGAGTTTGTCACAATGAGCTCTTTTAGTATTATTATTATACACACACTGGCTCTTGGCATCACTCATATGACTTACGAACCACTGAAACATTTACACACCATAAAAATGCATCTCCTTCCATTGAACTTAAAACAGTAATACTCTTTTAAGACGACACAGTTCTGAAATGGCGGACCTATAGGATTGGACGTCCCACTCCGTATCCCCTCCCATTCCCACAACATATCAAATAGGGACCATTTACATACACGGCTCACTCTTATGGGCCTGCAGGACTGGGGGGGGTGCATAGGAGTCAGAGTTTTCTGCCCCAGCCGCATGCATGGTGACCGCGTTGGATTGTTGTTTTCTTCCCTCCTCCTGTCCGTTCATCCAGATAAGAGGGATGCCCTCTGGCTTGGACACCCGTGCTTTGGCGATGACCAAGCACACGCTCTGACCGAGGAGAATCATCGCTTTACAGAGAGAAAGAGAGAGAGAAAGAAACAGAGAGGGGGGGAGAGCACCTGTTCTCACCATTGTGCAAACTGAGATGTAAACAAACAGGGTATGTAGGGAATGAAGAGAGTTCAGGGTGGTGCTCATTCAACGATTTGATTGACAGATACAGGGACCTATGAAATAAATAAAAGGAAAGGGATAGGAGGGGTGTTCACTGTGCTTTTCTATCCGCCCAATAGGACGTGGTGTCACTGCGGCAGCGGCGACTGTGCGAGACCTCCGCTGTCTCTGAGGGGCGGAGCACGAAGAGTATGAGGCGGCCAATAGGAGTAAGGGGTCAGGGGGTCACACGGCAAGCTTCCGACTGACGACCATAGGAAATGCCTTATACAAGGAAAACAGCAACAAACACCCATCACCGTGTGTCACATCTGTCCTCCTCACTATCTCGCCTCAGACTGTCGCTGTAACGATACAAAAAGAAATAAGGTAGAAAATGTCCCCCCACCCTCCATCCCCACCTTCAACTCTAAGAACAGGACCATTATTATTTTTATTTTTATATTTTATATATATTTATATATATATATATATATATATATATATATATATATATATATATATATATATATATATATGTATATATATATATATATATATATATATATATATATATATATATATATATATATATATATATATATATATATATATATATGTATGTATGTATATGTATACACACACACAACATGTGCCTTTGAGGCAGTCGGTAAGGAGTGGAGAGGAAGACGACAGAAGTCACTGTTTTTCTTCAGGAGGACTGACTGAGGTTTCAGAGGTCCTTTTTCAATTCATTTTTTCCTTCATCCACACGGTTTCCACAGAGATGTTCCACAGAGATGCATTGTAAAAGAAAACCGGGGTTTGTTGGGGAATGGGGGACGACAGTCAGAGTTTGGTGTTGGTTGGTCTGGGTTCAGGGGTTAATAAACCCAGGACACAGGAACCCACTGAGCGGTGGTACACACCAGGTTCACAGCCTCCTCCAGCAGACGGATGGTGTCGTCGATCTCGTTGTTGATGACGGTCTGGTCGAAGTAATGGGCGTAGGTCTTCTGGAGGCCCTCGGACTCCTTCTGCAGCCGCTGGAGGGAGTCATCCTAAAGGGAGGAGGAGAGGGAAGAAAGAGTCAGAATAACAGGGGAAGAAAATACCCTCCTTCCAGGCATTGTGGGAAGGGTCGAGTCACACAATGGAAAGAAAGATGAAATGGGACTCTGGGAGGATCTTAGTATACTCAAAAACAAACCATTTACACACAAACACAATACACACACCTATAAAAGGAGTGTATATGAGCTAACCTACTTGTACATATCCAGTACTTACAGGCAGTTTCCTGCACCACTTGGGAAGCTTGGGTGCAAGGAGAAAGGCATGCCAAAGAAAAATCAACAGGAATGCAGACAGGACACAGGCAGTGGGATGGACTTTCACCACAGCAAAAACACAACCCAAAACATGACGGACACAGTAGCAGTGTGTTTTGGCCCTAACCTCGTTCATTCCAGGGGTGATGGTGGGAGCTGCGATGAACACAACGTAAGGGGCAAACTCAGCCGTCCTCAACACCTTGAGTGCCTGAAGAGAAACAAGAGATGACTGACAGAAAACTGACTAGTGAGCTACATTTAAAAACTCTCCACAGTATTAATAAACAGGAAGTGTATATTCAACTGGCAGAACATAACCTGAAGAGATGAATGAAGGTTAGGTTAAAGAGAGAGGGTTAGGTTAGAGTTAATGTTTGAATAAAGGTCAGGTATATTTAGGTTAGATCATTAGATCATTAGATCAGCGTTCCACCATCACTGATTTTCTGCCGGTGGAATATATACTGCTTAATAAATACTGGACACACACACACACCCCCACCTCACACACAGACAACCCCACCCATCCCCACCTCACACACAGACAACCCCACCCACCCCCACCTCACACACAGACAACCCCACCCACCCCCACCTCACAGACAAACAACCCCACCCCACACACAGACAACCCCACCCACCCCCACCTCACAGACAAATAACCCCACCCACCACATCTCACACTCAGACAACGCCGCCCACCCACCCACCACCATCCCACACACAGACAACCTCGCCCACCCATCCTCACCTCACACACAGACAACCACGCCCACCCATCCCCACCTCACACACAGACAACCTCGCCCACCCATCCCCACCTCACAAACAACTCCACCCCACACACAGACAACCCCACCCCCACCTCACAGACAAACAACCCCACCCCACACACAGACAACCCCACCCATCCCCACCTCACAGACACCCTCGCACACCCATCCCCACCTCACCCACCCATCCCCACCTCACACAGACAACCCCGCCCGCCACCCATCCCCACCTCACACACAGACAACCCCACCCACCCCACACACAGATAACCCCACCCACCTCCACCTCACACACAGACAACCCCGCCCACCCATCCCCACCTCACACACAGACAACCCCGCCCACCCATCCCCACCTCACACACAGACAACCCGGCCCACCCATCCCCACCTCACACACAGACAACCCCACCCACCCCCACCTCACACACAGATACCCCACCCAACCATCCCCACCTCACACACAGACAACCCCACCCAACCCCACCTCACACACAGACAATCCCACCTCACACAGACAACCCCACCTCACACAGACACCTACCTGTGGTTCCACGTCCAGTATGGAGATCATACCCTGCTGGTGGATCTGGCGGATGGTCTCTAGCCGCGTGCCGTACATGGCGTCCTCGTGACTACCGTACTCCAGGTAGTCATTGTTACTGATGTCCTGCATCATCTGGTCATGTGTCACAAAGTAGTAGTTCTTCCCATTCTCCTCGTCCTTCTTTGGAGGTCTGGTTGTGTCTGTGGGGAGGGAGAGAGCGGGGGAAAGGGGGGGAGAGAGGGGGAATGGGAGGGAGAGAGAGGGAATGGGAGGAGAGAGAGGGAATGGGAGGAGGGGGAATGGGAGGGAGAGAGGGGGAATGGGAGGGGAGAGGGGGAATGGGGGGAAGGGGGAGGGAGGGAGAGAGGGAATGGGAGGGAGAGAGGGGGAATGGGGAGAGAGAGGGAATGGGAGAGAGGGGAATGGGAGGAGAGAGAGGGAATGGGAGGGAGAGAGGGGGAATGGGAGAGAGAGAGGGGGAATGGGGAGAGAGAGGGGGAATGGGAGAGAGAGGGGGAATGGGGGAGGAGAGAGGGGAGAAGAAGGGGAAGAGAGAGAGGGGGAATGGGGGAGAGAGGGGGAATGGGAGAGAGAGAGGGGAATGGGAGAGAGAGGGGGAATGGGGGGAGAGAGGGAATGGGGGAGAGGGGGAATGGGAGGGAGAGGGAATGGGAGGGGAATGGGAGGGAGAGAGGGGAATGGGAGGGAGAGAGGGGAATGGGAGAGAGGGGGAATGGGAGGAGAGAGGGGGAATGGGAGGGGAGAGGGGGAATGGGAGGGAGAGAGAGGGAATGGGAGGGAGAGAGGGAAAGACAGGGAGAGAGGGAAAGGGGGGAGCGAGAGAGGGAAAGGGGGGAGAGAATTAGGGAGGGGTAAAGTGATAGAACCTGAATGGAGGTTCCTACACTCAAGTATTGTCTTAGTGCATAGATGTCCATGTAGTGTTGGTAATGGTAGTAGTGGTAGTAGTGGTGGTGATAGTAGTGGTAGCGGTAGTATTGGTGGCGGTAGTAGCGGTGGTGGTAGTAGCGGTGGTGGTAGTAGTGGTAGTAGTAGCTGTAGTAGTGGGGGGGTAGTAGCGGTAGTAGCGGTGGTAGTGGTAGTAGCGGTAGTAGTGGTATTAGTGGCGGTTGTGGTGGTAGCGGTAGTAGTGGTATTAGTGGTGGTAGTGGTATTAGTGGTGGTAGTGGTATTAGTGGTGGTAGCGGTATTAGTGGTGGTAGTGGTTGTAGCGGTGGTAGTGGTATTAGTGGTGGTAGTAGCGGTACTAGTGGTATTAGTGGTGGTAGTAGCGGTAGTAGTAACGGTGGTAGTGGTAACAGTGGTATTAGTTGTGGTGGCGTTAGTTGTGGTAGCGGTAGTATTGGTAGTAGTGGTATTAGTGGTGGTAGTAGTGGTAGTAGCGGTAGTAGTCGTAGTAGTGGTGGTGGTAGTTGTAGTAGTGGTGGTGGTAGTAGTGGTACTAGTTGTGGTAGTAGTGATAGTAGTTGTGGTGGTAGCGGTAGTAGTGGTGGTGGTAGTAGCGGTAGTAGTGGTGGTAGCGGTAGTAGTGGTATTAGTGGTGGTAGCGGTAGTAGTGGTGGTAGCGGTAGTAGTGGTGGTAGTAGCGGTAGTAGTGGTAGTAGTGGTGGTAGTAGCGGTAGTAGTGGTATTAGTGGTGGTAGTAGTAGCGGTATTAGTGGTAGTAGTGGTGGTAGTAGCGGTGGTGGTAGCGGTAGTAGTGGTATTAGTGGTGGGGGTGGTAGTAGTGGTGGTGGTGGTAGTAGCCGTAGTATTGGTAATAGTAGTGGTGGTAGTAGTGGTAGTAGCTGTGGTGGTAGTAGTGGTGGTGGTAGTGGCAGTAGTGGTGGTAGTGGCAGTAGTGGAAGGAGTGGTAGTAGTAGTGGCAGTAGTGGTAGTAGTAGCGGTGGTAGCGGTAGTAGTGGTGGTAGTAGCGGCGGTAGTGGTAGTAGTAGCGGTGGTAGCAGTAGTAGTGGCGGTTGTGGTGGGAGTGGTATTAGAGGTGGTAGTGGTAGTAGCGGTGGTAGTAGCAGTGGTAGCGGTATTAGTAGCGGTATTAGTGGTAGCGGTAGTAGAGGTATTATCGGTAGTAGTGGTGGTGGTGGTAGTAGCGGTAGTGGTAGTAGTAGAGGTAGTAGTGGTCGTAGCCGTAGTAGTGGTATTAGTGGTGATGGTGGTAGTAGCGGTAGTAGTGGTAGTAGTGGTATTAGTGGTGGTAGTAGCGGTAGTGGTAATAGTGGTGTTAGTGGTGGGGGTGGTAGTAGTGGTGGTGGTGGTAGTAGCGGCAGTAGTAGTGGTGGTAGTGGTAGTAGTGATATTAGTGGTGGTAGCAGTAGTAGTGGTGGTGGTGGTAGTAGTGGTGGTGGTGGTAGTAGTGGTGGTGGTAGTAGCGGTAGTAGTGGTAGTAGCCGTCGTAGTGGTAATAGTAGTGGTGGTAGTATTGGTATTAGTAGTGGTGGTAGTAGAGGTAGTAGTGGCAGTAGTGGAAGGAGTGGTAGTAGTAGTGGTGGTAGTGGTAGTAGTAGCGGTGGTAGTGGTAGTAGTGGTGGTAGTAGTGGCGGTAGTGGTAGTAGTAGCGGTGGTAGCAGTAGTAGCGGTAGTAGTGGTGGTGGTAGTAGCGGTAGTAGTGGTATTAGTGGCGGTTGTGGTGGGAGTGATATTAGTGGTGATAGCAGTAGTAGTGGTGGTGGTGGTAGTAGTGGTGGTGGTAGTAGCGGTAGTAGTGGTAGTAGCCGTCGTAGTGGTAATAGTAGTGGTGGTAGTATTGGTATTAGTAGTGGTGGTAGTAGTGGTAGTAGCTGTGGTGGTAGTAGTGGTGGTGGTGGTAGTGACAGTAGTGGTGGTAGTGGCGGTAGTGGAAGGAGTGGTAGTAGTAGTGGCGGTAGTGGTAGTAGTAGCGGTGGTAGTGGTAGTAGTGGTGGTAGTAGCGGCGGTAGTGGTAGTAGTAGCGGTGGTAGCAGTAGTAGTGGTGGTAGTAGCGGTGTTAGCGGTAGTAGTGGTGGTAGTGTTGGTAGTGGTGGTAGTAGTAGTGTTGGTAGTGGTGGTAGTAGTAGTGTTGGTAGTAGCGGTGGTAGTGGTAGTAGTAGTGGTAGTAGTGATGGTAGTAGTAGCAGTGGTAGTGGTAGTTGCGGTGGTAGCAGTGGTGGTAGTGGTAGCAGTGGTAGTAGTAGTAGTAGTAGCGGTAGTAGTGGTGGTAGTATTAGTAGTGGTAGTAGCGGTTGTAGTGGTGGTAGCGGTAGTAGTGGTGGTAGTAGTGGTATTAGTGGTAGTAGTATGGTAGTAGCGGTGGTAGTGATAGTAGTGGCAGTAGCGGTGGTAGTAGTGGCGGCAGTAGCGGTGGTAGTAGTGGTGGTGGTAGTACCAGTAGTAGCAGTAGTAGCGGTGGTAGTAGTGGTGGTTGTGGCGGTAGTAATGGTAGTAGTGGTGGTAGTAGTGGTGGTGGTGGTAGCGGTAGTAGCAGTGGTAATAGCGGTAGCGGTGGTAGTAGTGGTAGTAATGGTGGTAGTAATAGTGGTAGTAGCGGTGGTAGTAGTAGTAGCGGCAGTAGTGGTGGTAGTAGCAGTGGTAGTAGTAGTAGCGGCAGTAGTGGTGGTTGCGGTAGTAGCGGTGGTAGTAGTGGTGGTATGGGTAGTAGCGGTGGAAGTTGTAGTAGTAGCGTTGGTATGGGTAGTAGCGGTGGAAGTTGTGGTAGTAGTGGTGGTATGGGTCGTAGCCGTGGGAGTTGTGGTAAGTAGCGGTGGTAGTAGTGGTGGTAGTGGTAGTAGCGGTGGAAGTTGTGGTAGTAGCGGTGGTAGTAGTAGCGGCAGTAGTGGTGGTAATGATGGTAGTAGTGGTAGTAGCGGTAGTAGTGGTAGTAGCGGTGGTAGTAGCGGCAGTGGTGGTGGTAGCAGTAGTAGTGGTAGCAGTAGTAGTGGTAGCAGCGGTGGTAGCGGTGTTAGTGCCGGTAGCGGTGGTAGTGGCGTTAACGGTAGTAGTGGTAGTAGTTGTGGTAGTGGTGGCGGTAGTAGTAGTGGTGGTCGTGGTAGTAGTGGTGGTAGGGCTCTTACGAGGAATGGGATAGGCAAATCGGTCTGGGTGCTTAGTGATGAGCGTGTTCTTGATGTGCCTCCTGCCAACTCCATGGGCCCCTGGGAAGAGAGAGACACACATAAGACAATGAGACGGAGATGTTAAATAATGTGTTGTCAACTGTTCCCCTTTAGTTTACACTACCTAAGAACCATCTGTCTAACGTACCCAACAAAACAAGCGTTTTCCTCTTGAATGCAGGCAGTTTGACCACCTCTTCATACGTGACCAGGTCTAGTTGGTCAAACACTGAAACAGAGAAGGTGAAAGGCATAAGAGATGTTCACTGAGAGCCATAGGAATAATGGAACACAGACACAATGGAAGTGGGTCGTCTGTAGTGCACAGCACAGGAAGGTGAATCAAATGAATGGCTTAAATAAAGAATGGATAAATCGCTGAAATAAGTTTACTGATAACAGTGTGAAAAAGATTGCGGTTTGTTTTTGCCATCTAAAGGGCCTACGTGTGATTGGAATTATTTTACATCACAAGTTCAATACTTCAGGTCTGTGAGAGACGGACAAACCAGGACACATAAAACCCAAAACGAGGAAGAACAAATGAAACAGTGAGACAGAAGTTCAAACTGTGGACTGACGTCAAACAAGGAAAAGAGCGTGAATGAAGTAGAGGATAGAGGGAGAGAAACAGAGGAGGGCATCGTTGGGCATCATTCAGAGTTACTTACATGCAGCCAAGCCATTGGGTAAGAGACGCATGAAAGATGGACAGAACAGAGGGAAGGAGGGAGGGGAGGGTTAATAGAAGAAAAGGTAAATTAAAAACATTACAGTACATAGCTTGGACTCGGGAGGCCAGGTTGTTAATGGCAGGAGCGTTAGACATGTAACATTCAGTCAACATTGAGACAACGTTTAGAGAGGAGCTCTTTGAGGGAGGAAAGGGGCCTGTTCTGGGGGAAGAACATGCAGCATTAGTCAGATTCAGTTGGAAACCATTCCACAGACAGTACAGTAGTAAGCTAAGCATTTAGCTCTACAGACGGGGAATGTTTTTATTATACAATAAAAAAATACTACATTCAGAATTGAGACTATATTTTGGCCAGTGAATAAAGCTGCAAGAGAATATCTGGGATATAACATCTGAATGCATCATACAATATAAAATACAACGGAAACATCTGGAACACTTAGAATATCTTATAGCCAACATGTCAAGCCAAACACTTTTACACACACACACACACACACACACACACACACACACACACACACACACACACACACACACACACACACACACACACACACACACACACACACACACACACACACAGAATAAATAATTGGTTTCTGATTGTATTATTAAAGCATGCTGTGTGTGTACCTGCGTTGTGCTTGGCCAGGTACTTGTCTTTGTACTGTTTCTTCTTCTTCCCAAACCAGGTACAGCTGGCCTGCTGCTCCTGCTTAGTCTTCTCCATGGCTATGCACGCCACACGCCTGGGTATGGGGGTAAAATGTAAGGAAATAAAAGATACTTCACTGATTATTCCTAGTTATTTTAATTCTGTGGTAACGGCCCCCAAGACCAAAGACCAGAGATTAAGTAAAATTTCTGCTTAACATTTGGGAAAAGTTATTCTTGCATTGTAATTTCAATCCACTTCCTGAATTGGAAATGGAATTGGAACGAAAGCTCCAACCCTGCTGGGTTTTACAGTATGGGTTCCATCCTCACCACTCCTGTAGTTCTGGTGACGGTATGAGCCCTGCGGTTCCGTTCTTAGTGTTCTCCAGCTTGCCCTGCCACCAGTTGTGGTCGTCCTTACTGATGATCTGGATGATGTCACCCACCCGGAAGCGGATCCCGGCCTCCTTACAGGGAATGAGGTCATCCTTGGCGGGGTCGTACTCAAACTGGGCACGCACGTAGATCTGAGGGAGGAAACCGAGGAATGTGATTGGTCAGGACCGCTGATCTGGGAGGGAATAGGGGGACTGATTGATCAAGCTGGAGGTATGGAGGAAAGAGGTGATTTTGATTGGTCAAGCTCCTGACGAGAGATGTACGGGACACTGATTGGTCGAAATGGCCACAATCGAGACAGTAAACAAGAAGCAAAGAGGCGGAGGAGAGAAGAAGAAGAGTCGGGCGAAAAAGAGAAAGCAAATAAGGCAACATGAAAGAAAGCTTTACCATTTTAATCGTTCTGGTTGCCCCTGATTGGCTACATCTTACGCGCAAACGACCAACCATTTTAATGGAGGGGGAGGGGGATTATGGACGCCAGCTAATGTTGGATCTGCAAGAGCTACAATGAGGGACATACTGCATGGGATCTACTGCTACTTGGATCCACTGAGAGATCTTACCTTGATGGACATTTTGTCCTTGATGACAGGTCTGGAGATCTAGGGGGTTGAGAGCATCACACACACATCATGCAGTAGAAAACATACGGGACATCGACAAAGGAGGTGAGAGAGTGAGGAGGACGGGCTACGACAGTGAGAATTTGCAATGAGGCCCTTTATCTACTTCTCCACAGTCATGGATATCATATGAAGAAAGTTGGGGGTATTTTTGTGCGCCAATGCTAACTAGCACTAGCGCAATGACGAAGTCTACAGTCAATGCGCTAACACTTGTTAGCAACTGCGCTAGCCCTAGTTAGCAACTTCCTTCAAACTGCATGCAGAGACATATAAATGGTATCCACAAGTTCCACTGATTCTGGGGAAGTAGATAAAGGGCCTCATTGCCAAAATCACGAAGTATCCCTTTAATACATGCAGGGGTTATTTAAGATGACATGGATCCAAATGATGTTTGACACATACACAGATTTATACACACACAGACGTACACATACACACACAGACCTACACACACACAGACGTACACACACACACACAGACGTACACACACACACAGACGTACACACACACAGACGTACACACACAGACGTACACACACAGACATGTACACGCACACACAGACGTACACACGCACACACAGACAGACATGTACACGCACACAGACAGACATGTACACGCACACACAGACGTGTACACACACACACAGACGTGTACACACACACACAGACGTACACACACACACAGACGTACACACACACACAGACGTACACACACACACAGACGTGTACACACACACACATGCGAGTCCACACACACACACAGACGTACACACACACACAGACGTACACACACACAGACGTACACACACAGACGTACACACACAGACATGTACACGCACACACAGACATACACACGCACACACAGACAGACATGTACACGCACACACACAGACATGTACACGCACACACAGACGTGTACACACACACACAGACGTGTACACACACACACAGACGTATACACACACACACAGGCGTACACACACACACAGACGTACACACACACACACACAGACGTGTACACACACACACATGCGAGTCCACACACACAAAAACAAGCAAATGGTGTCCCTGGTCGAGACAAAGCCAAGTGAGAGGAGGAGTCAGACATCAGAGAAGAGAGGGAGTGGAGGAGTCAGGGAAGTCTATAGCTCTCACCTGTCGTCCTTTAGGCTGGATGGTAGAGGGCAGATCCTACAAGCACACACAGAGTTAACACACATCTAATACAGCACAATAGATTCATCTGACAGAAGCGATATCGAGCCACAGCTCCTCACCAGGATGGAGCTAGTGACACTAGCATGGCCGTTCGCTGGCGACTGTCTGGATAGGTCGGGGGACTCTTTCTGCAGACACACATGAACAAAAAAACATGTGAAAAATATCAACAGAAAATGACTTATAACTGAAGAATAGAACGCTTCTTTACCTCATTTACCTGATTTTCTAGAGACACAAGAGAATCGGTCCATACCTCGCAAGACATGGACTGTGACCGGTAGCTGGGTACGATCTTAAAGGTAACACTCCCTCGCATTTCCCTCTGTGGGGACACAACATTATCATCAAATGATCACAACCTATAAGAGCCTTCCACTGATACACACGTACTGTAGTACTGTGTAAAGACAAAACTAGCTGATTGGACAATGGTGAGAACGAGAGAATCTGATTGGACAACACACCAGCATCTTCTGGAGCTGTTCTACGGTCTGATTGGCAACACTGATCCCGTTGATCTCTCTGATCTCATCGCCGACATGCAGCGTACCTACAAGAAGACAGAGGGTGAATGTGGGTCTGTTTGTGGTCAGGTGTACGGCATATTCCAAAAGTGTACTGTACCTTGTCTGTGGATCATTCCTCCGTGCATGATACGGGCCACGATGCAGTGGTTCAGATCGTTCATCTTCAGAGTGATGCCCTGAAGAGGTCAAGGGTGAAAGGTCAAATAAGAAGAGTCAGTAAATGTGTGTGGTCGGTGTTTGTGTGTGTCGTACCATAGGTTCGTCAGTGTTCTTCTGGAACTGAACCAGGCGTACTCGAGTCACGTTCTCCAGGTCCATGTCCCCGTTGGTGCTCTCGGGAGAGTCTCCGTTCAGGTAGGGTGAGGTGGGCGGGGGGGTCACCCTCAGAGCCTCGTCACTGTACACCTCATGGGCCACCACGTCATGGGTCTGGAGCAAGGCCTACACACACACACACACACACAATAAGACACACCCTCACACAGACACCTACAGCAGACAATGAGTGTGTAATATGGCCTTTTAAACAACAGGGGGCACACAAGGCACTAACTAAACTCACACTATTATTGGTCACACTTGGCTTATTGTAAGTGTGTAACAGTGTTAGCTGGTTTCTACTTAAGACGTATTTGCTTGGTCTTCCTAAATGAAACATGAGTGACTAAAGGACTGGGTAAACTACTATGGGTCTACACAAAATGACTTGTATCCAGATGGAATATAAATTATTAAAAATAATAATCTTGGTCACCGGGGAAGGGGGACCCCCCCTTCTTTATATCCAGGCCACTGTGTCAGTCTGTAGGCTGAGCGAAAAGCAGAGGGCTCTAACGTTGAGATGTCAGTACAGAAATACCTGTGGGTCAGAGACTAAGCTGAGGTAAGAGGATGGAGAACCAAACACAACTCAGCTTTAAAAAGGTGCACTATGCACAAATCATTTCCTGGTTGCTAAAGTTCAAATAGTTCGCCTAATTTCAGTTTATGTGACAAAACAAGGACGTTTAGTGTAGAGAATCATTGTACCATCTAAACCACTGAAATATATTTTCCACCAAAAATGGCTGTTTGAAGCTGATGTAAAAAAACTAAAGTAAAAGATGCAAACACAAAACTTAAGAATGGGAAGCATAGAAATAGTGCACATAGAACAGATGTAACGCTTCTTAGACTTGCTTTCAATGAGAATGACAGATCTATAACTAACATTTCTATGTAAATTTGGTCAGGTCGCCCAAAAGTGACATATTTCAGCTTAAACTGTAACAGACAAGCACAGATCTTTCTGCCATTGAAATCCTTGGGGCCACCAAATCATTGTTTAGGGTCGCCTAAGTCCAAATACATTTTCGTGATGGAAAAAGCTTTTAGACTTTAAACAGATCAAATATTTAGAAAAGATAATGGACCAATATATTAAGAACTAATGATCACCAAAATAAAAGCTAGATAGTCAGGAAGAATGGAAAATTCCAAAAACAATTAATTTAGCAGTATAGAATACAGCATCAGCCATGGCAAAATGCATAGAATTACAGGGAATTCGCTTTAAAACTCCTACATGTTCTCAGCTCCATGGAAAAATTGGTAGAATTGCAGGAAATTGGTTTAAAAACGCAAAACTCTCTCTACCTGACACCAGAGAAGAGATGAAGAGAGAACAGAGAGAGAAAGATTAGGAAAAGCAGAGGGAGCTTTTTATTCTGTTCTTTTGTTGGCAGTAACAGCTAGGGCTGGGTGGGCAGAGCAGGATGTCTGCAGCCTCACTAGCCCCACCCATAACCCTGGCTGCTACACCTGACAGCCCCTCCCCTCAGTCTTGCTAATCTAACAGATTACACCCTCCCTCACTGGGGTCTATAGTGGACAAACTAAGGAGCTTGACCCAGTCATGATCATTTGTTTACGCACACACACACACACACACACACACACACACACACACACACACACACACACACACACACACACACACACACACACACACACACACACACACACACACACAGAGATGGAGATGGCCCACCATGAAGTGTGGCTGTGTGAGGATCCTCCGGAGTTCCTTGGCCTCCATGTTGTCAGGGTAACAGGAGATTGTCTCCAGTACCTACAGGATAAGAGGAGGGAGAGGAAGTACAATATCATATAAGAGCATCAATACTTAATACAAAACATTAATAAACCCACAAACACTAACCAAAACAACAAGATAAAGTATTTAACAAGCGCTAGTCCCAGAAGAAAAGAGGTGTCCCACCTTGATGTCGTGACCAGGCCACTCACCTCTTTGGCTCTCTGTACTCCATCACTGGGAGGGTTCCTGATCTGAGGAGACGACCTGGTGTTGATCTGGTCATAGAGCTGCAACACCAGGGGGAGACAGCCATTATTATTCACTCATCTTTTACATATCCCTCCTCACATACCACTTTTTGTATTAAATGTTGCTTTAGAAATAAAATGCATTTTCATTCCCAAACGATTTACCAAATGAAAAATGTGGTGTGTCTGAGCTCTTTACTTGTGTCAATGTGCCACCTAGTGGACTTGATATGAACCTGCGTGTGTGTAGCCCACTCACGTCCAGCAGTGTGTGTAGGTGTTGGTCCTGGAAGACGCTGTGTAAGAAGTCCAGATCTTTCTCACTGCAGTCAGTCAGAGCATGAATCTCCTCCAGGCTGTCCAGCACCTGGGATACTGCCCCTACACACACACACACACACACAGGTTATAACATATACACACGCAAACACACACCAATTGTAAGTAGCCAGTACCATAAAAACAAAAACATTTAGATTTAACACACACAAAACACACACAAGGACAAACACATTTACAGACACCGCACACACACACACACACAGAGAGACACCGCGCACACATACACACAGAGACACTGCGCACACACAAAGAGCGTGCACACACACACAGAGACAGAGCGCGCGCACACACACACACACACACAGAGACAGCGCGCGCACACACAGAGACAGCGTGCACACACACAAAGACAGCACACACACACAGAAAACACACACAACACACAAAGACACTACACACACACAAAGACACAACACACACACACACACAAAGACAACACACAGAGACAGCGCGCATGCACACACACACAGACAGCGCACGCACACACAGAGACAACGCGTGCACACACACAGACAGCACACACACACACACACAGACAGAGCACACACACAGAGACAGCGCACACACACAGACAGCGTGCACACACACACAGCATGCACACGTGCACACAGTGTGCACACACACAGAGCGCACACACACACACACACTGCGTGCACACACACACAGACAGCACGCGCACACACAGAGACAACACACACACAGAGACAGCGCGCACACACACAAAGAGACAGCGTGACAACACACACACAGAGACAGCGCGCACACAACACACAAAGACACTACACACACACACACAAAGACACAACACATACACACACAAAGACAACACACAGACAGCGCGCACACACACACACAGACAGCGCGCACACACACACACACACACACACAGAGACACCGCGCACACATACACACAGAGACAGCGCGCGCACACACAGAGACAGCGTGCACACACACAAAGACAGCACACACACACACAAAAACACTACACACACACAAAGACACAACACACACACACACAAAGACAACACACAGAGACAGCGCGCACGCACACACACACAGACAGCGCACGCACACACAGAGACAACGCGTGCACACACACAGACAGCACACACACAGACAGAGCACACACACAGAGACAGCGCACACACACAGACAGCGTGCACACACACACACACAGCATGCACACGTGCACACAGTGTGCACACACACAGAGCGCACACACACACACTGCGTGCACACACGCACAGACAGCACGCGCACACACAGAGACAACACACACACAGAGACAGCGCGCACACACACAAAGAGACAGCGTGACAACACACACACAGAGACAGCGCGCACACAACACACAAAGACACTACACACACACACAAAGACACAACACATACACACACAAAGACAACACACAGACAGCGCGCGCACACACACACACACACACAGACAGCGCGCACACACACACACACACACACAGACAGCGCACGCACACACACAACGTGTGCACACACACAGACAGCGTGCACACACAGAGACAGCGCACACACACACAGACACCGCACACACACACAGACACAGAGCCACCACACACACACACACACAGACACA